>NC_039289.1:7013331-7108755 GCF_003368295.1 Carassius auratus
CAGTTCAGTCATTTCACTCACGAACGATAAGATCTCTAGATCTAGTTCAGACTCATATGAAACTCGTTCATTGAAGGGCGTATTCGTTACTACATTCAACAAATCACATACTCTGTCACATCTCATACTCGAAGGCTATCGGCTCGATGTTGAGTAATTCTTTGACAGGATGAAACGGTTGTTACCCGGTTCACTGAGCTGCGCATGCGCTGCTTAAAGCGCCGCGCTGCTATGAAGGGAGGAACTTTACTGAACGAGAAATATGAGTCCGTGGATAACATGAACGATTTGTTCGCCTAAAAGAATCGTTCACCTAAAAGATTCGTTCAAAAAGAACGATTCGTTTACGAACGACACATCACTAGCACTAATGGATACATCTGGAACACTGGTTTCACGTTGTAGTATATAGACTGTGGAAACAGAGGCTTCTGAAAACTATGGGAATCATTATGCAATGAAAATCATTATGTCTGTAAAACATACCATAGACATGATTATGGCAATAACGTTAATTGCAGTTATGTGCTATTCACTTACAAGCAGTTCTAACGATATTTACTTGCATGCTTTCATATTACGGTCATAGAAAAACTCAGAATTTACTCACACTGCTGTCCTGCGGCAAAACGAGGGTATAATGATCACGCCAGTAGATGGTGAAATATGTCCCCAAGAAAATTGGTCCTGCCAGAATAATTGCATGAAACTTGTCTGTAAAACCTCAGTGAGGTTTAAACATGCACGGTAAGGCAGATGATATCTTTGGACATTTCAGTGTGGATGATGACTACCTCATGGCCTGATTTAACAAACTTTAAGCCTCCTTTCCACAGCACGCGACATTTGTACACGATTGTCGCATTTCTCCCTCTCGCGGCAGGCGTGCTTAACTTTCAAACTGGTCGTGCAGTAGCCCTAACTGTTACCTTGACATGTTCACCATGGTAAAGTTAATAATTTGAATGAATATAATGTATAATGTATGAATACATCGTCACAAATCAGATTACCCCCTAAATAAAAACAGCAGGTTTTATGGGGCTAATCACGTAAATAATGGTTTAATAATTATTTCTGCCATAATTATTATGAACCACCATTTTACATAAATGATGTTGAAGAATAATGTCAAGGTTAACAAAATATAGGTAATTCTGACCTCGCACCGAAAGATCACATCCGGTCGGGCGTTTGCACACGGCCTGGTCCCGAAGTTTAAATATTTGAACGCATCCGAGGCTCAATTGGATCTGAATTTCCACATACATATGTGATCGGAACTCCACGCGGCTCTCGCACTACTTCTGGCCGCAAACCTGTATTTACCGTCTTCATCTGAAAATGTATTGATTTATGACGCAGGAGGCGGCCTCAAACTTCGCCTCGGGCGGAAAAAGCCGCGGTGAAAGGCTGAGCCGCTGCGGGAAGTGAAAGAGGCTTGCTGCAGTAAGAACTGAGGAGCGGGCTGGTTGAATGCCTGCTGGTGCTGCGATTCCAGCGCTCAAAGAGAGCCCGGTCTTGATCGGATCAATTGTGGTGTCAAGCGAAGCAAGCTTGAACTTTGCACGGTCTTTTGGCCACGACGTGTGGCTTGGCACGAAGAGCAGCTGTCGCGATGACGTTTGATGGTGCTCAACGGCCGTGTTTAATGATCATGGTCAGCAAAGTAGCATATCTGAAAAATCACAGGTATGGGTCTCCTTGTTGGAAGGAAGATTTTGTCTGTGATAAGATGACAGACAGCGCGAACCGGGATGCTGAAACTGTCAATGAACAGAGATAGGTTCTGCTGTTATTTATACCTTGTCATGAGTTGATTACTGATTGGTCTCCACTTGTGTTAATCAGGTTAATGAACTGCGACTGTTCCTCCCGAACTTTGTTATAAAACAGCATTTATATTTGAATATTTGGGCTCATAAATATATATATATATATATATATATATATATATATATATATATATATATATATATATATATATATATATATATATATATATATACATATATATATATATATATACATATATATATATATATATAGCCTGTCAGGGATAAATAAATATGAGATAAATGCATTTTGCAGTTTGATTGTTGCCAGTGAGTCTGCCAGTGGTCTTCTTCCTGCAAAGTCTCCTGTTCTCTGATACCTGTGGCACAAGGGTTATATAATTCGGTGTGCAAATGTGCATGTTTTTATGAAGTCACATTTCTGTCTTCGGGACCCAAGAGGCTCGAAGGTTCTCTTTCTTGTTCTCTGCCACTGTTTGCCTCCCTGTCAGGATGTCAAGGGTAGTCAGGGCTTTCTAGCTGGCCAAGAGTCTCGGACAGGGATGGCTGGCTGATCTGGACTTAAACACACACACACACACACTTGAGCACACGTACACAGAAACACACACAGGCACATCCATTGTAAAGCGGACTGGACAGGCTCCCCCATGTACGAAAATAGACTGTCTGTATTTAGCTTGTCTGCAGGGACTCCTCATGGCACCTCTGGCCTTGTCATTGTAAGGGAAGCGGAGGCACTGTGCTGGCGAGTGGTGATACTCAATAGGAACACAATGTTGTGGGTGGACTTGAATCTTGAATTAAATGAAGGCCGGCGCATCTGTTCTTCCTTTTGGTTTCTGAGTCAAAGCTTTGATGCTAACACACAAGACCATCTTGGGTCTGTAGCCTTTTACCAAAACTCTCTCTCCCAGATCCACGTCCCTTCCCGCTCTGTGTGGTAAGTGAATTAATTAATCAAGGTAACTTTCAGAAACCTTCCCTTTCACTGTTCCTCAGTGGTGGAAACAAGAACTTGTGGAATGTGTGACTAACTTCAGTCTTGTGGTGGATGCTACTTTTCTGTAGTTTTCTGCACTTAAAGGGATAGTTCACCAAAAAATGAAAATTATGTAATTAATGACTCACCCTCATGTCGTTCCAAACCCGTGAGACCTCCGTTCATCTTCAGAACACAGTTTAAGATATTTTAGATTTAGTCTGAGAGCTCTCAGTCCCTCCATTGAAGCTGTGTGTACGGTATACTGTCCATGTCCAGAAAGGTAAGAAAAACATCATCAAAGTAGTAGAGTATTCATTTACTCAAACAGTACATTGACTAAAATGCTGTGAAGAGAGAACTGAAGATGAACACCGAGCCGAGCCAGATAACAAACAATAGACTGACTCGTTCACGAGTCAAGAACCGTTTCTGTCAGACGCGTCCGATTCGTGAACTGAGGAGCTGATGATACTGCGCATGTGTGATTCAGCGTGAAGCAGACCGACACACAGAGCGTCTGAACTGAACTTATTCTTTTGGTGATTGATTCTGACCTGATTCTGTGCTAGTGTTATGAGTGCGGGTAAACCGAAGGCTTGAATCAAGGGCAATCATCGCAAATGACGCCATTACGTAGAGCGCAAAAGAAACGGTGAACCGTTTTCTTCAACCTGTTTATTGAATCAAACTGTCTGGAAGAACTGAAACAATGCTGAATAAAGTTGTAGTTTTAGCAATTTTTGGACCAAAATGTATTTTCGATGCTTCAAAAAATTCTAACTGACCCTCTGATGTCACATGGAGTACTTTGATGATGTTTTTCTCACCTTTCTGGACATGGACTGTATACCATACACACAGTTTAATGGAGGGACTAGGAGCTCTCGGACTAAATCTAAAATATCTTAAACTGTGTTCTGAAGATGAACGGAGGTCTCACGGGTTTGGAACGACATGGGGGTGAATCATTAATTTCATAATTTTCATTTTTCGATGAACTAACACTTTAATAATTTGCTCTAGCTAAAATTTGGCAGGTGCCCTGCTAACCTGATCAGGTTGATCCGTTGACTATTTTTCCTTGGTCAGGCTGGTAGACCAACAGCAGGTGTTATTTATTTATTTATTTTAAGCAAAATTAGCACTATTTGTATGGTGTTCTTCCTTACTACCCTAATAGTACTCATTTGAAAGCAACTATGCATGTTAGTTCCTGCTCTAAATAAATACATGTAAATGCTTTTGTGCTGATTGTCTGGCCACTGTTATTTGCTACAAAAGCTGTTTAGTTACTTGAAATGACTTTGGCCTCCCGTCGATATCATGCAGTATTGAGTTCAAGACCACTGTCTATCGAAGTCATTGAAAGTCTCTGTTCCTTTTTGTCACACAGGCTGCGCGTTCCTCACCTACTGTGCCCGCGAGTCGGCCATCAAAGCCCAGAACGCCCTCCACGAACAGAAGACACTGCCGGGGGTAAGTCCACTGCCAGCCTTTTGCCTCACCTCTTTAAGAGGGCCACCATGCCAGTCAAAGCTAAAGCCATATGTTTTAGACAGAGAGCTAAATGCTTTGGAGCAGAAATCAGTCGATAACCCAGCCTTTTAAGATCAGGCTTTGAGCCATTTCATGGTACTTCTCCCTGGGGACATTTGCAGGCATTGATCCGATGCTTTCAGCGCAGGGTTTGGGGATGCAGGGATAGCAAATGTCAATTCATTTGTTCTCTCAATTTTTCCAAACTGCTCCATTTACGAAAAAAGCCAGTGAGTCATTGTTGCCCAGTTGCACAAAAGTATTCCAGACGCACAAAAATAAACATAGCGGGGTGCAGCGAGAGTGTTTCCATTGAGTGATATGTGCTTCTGAGGACGCCTGGCAATTGCAGCTGCATTCAAAGCACAAAACACTCTCGGAGGTCTGACAGTAGTCTTTGCGGCCGTACACAGCCATAGTGAATGGTATAACCATGACATGTTGTTATGCTGGCAAACATATCTTCTGAAGTAACCTGCTGGAAACTTGGAGAGCAATGTAGATTTAAATATGGCACTGGCAGTATTGCATAATTGCCCCCCCTCCCTTTTGGACCTCTAAATATTTACATTATTTGTTTACAGAATTTGTTTGTTTTGTTTTTGCTTTGCTTTGTTTAATTCTGTTTTGCTTTTCACTTTGCTTTGATTTTTGTTTTGTTTCTATTCTATATGTTTTACTGTAGCATTTTTTTATTTATTTGACATTATATTTTATATTATTGTTATTTATTTATTTGTTTATAAACTTGACATCATAGATGGTAATATAGCACCAGCAACATTGCTTTTATTTTTATTTTTTTTGTGACCTTTAAAAAAAAAGACAATGTCTATATGTGTGTGCCAGGAAATTTGTTGGTTGACCATGTGTTTTTTGTTTTGTTTTGCATTGCTTTGGTTTGCTTTATTATTAAATGATTAAATATTTATGTTTGATTTTTTCATTTTGACATGACAGTTAATATTATTACTATTTGTTTGTTTGTTCAGTAATTTAGCATCACAGATGCAAATATGGCTTTGCTTGAATTTTTGCTTTATCTTGTTCATGAATACATATTATAAAGTGTTATTCTATTTTTTTATTTTGAAATTACATTATTATTATTATTATTATTATTATTATTTGTTTTTACTTTACATTCTACATTCTGCAGCTTTAGATAATTGTTTGTGATTATTTGTACCAATATCCTAAACAGCCCAAGTTGATTCTTTATTCTTTTTTTAACTTATATATATATATATATATATATATATATATATATATATATATATATATATATATATATATATATATATATATATATATATCTCATCATAATAATAATATCATGAGTAATTTAAATCAAACGTTGGATTATTTTCAGAATTTGTCTTTTATTTATACAATTTCTCTTTTATGGCTCTGGTTCATGTTTGTCATCGATTGGTATTACAGAGGTTCTAGAGATTTAAAGTAAAAATATCTATGCGTTCAGAGATGTCTTAAGGTTGCAGACCATTGAAACCTTTACGTGAGAAGAAGGTTTTAAAGATGCAGTGGTATCCTACAATCAATTTAGTTGCCACTATGTCAAACACACACCCACACACCCTTTTACCCCCAGGAGAACATTTGAGCCCGAAAGGAGGAAAAAAAAAGATGAAGGAGGTGGAAATCAGAATGTGACACATGTCATCCCAGTCTATTTTGAATATCACAACTTCCCCATCGCACTGTGGGGTGAGAGAAACGCACACATGTACACAGACTTGCTGCATGTGTGACATCATTGCATCAGCTTTACTTACCAGAATAAGCTAGCAGGTGTTTGCTGAAGAGTCTGAGTGTTTTTTTATGTGCATGTGTTTGCCTGCTAGGAATAGGACATGTTGGTTGACTCTTGTATATGCATATCTTAGTTTTAATATTTTAGCTGTGGTGCTCTAATTAGCACGCTGACAGTGCGATGCACGTTAGCTTTTACAGTTTGCACTGTAAAATCCTCTCAGGAAAAGGTGCGTCTTCTAAATTTAACACACTCCAAACACTGCGTCTGTAGCCATACAACTATCCCTGATACCCAGATAATAAGTACCCCTGAAACCAGTCTAATTATTCAGGGCATTTTCTTAAAGGGACAGTTCACCCCAAAATTTAAATTGACAATGTTTTCTCTCTGTAATGTTTTTTTTTTTTTTGTCCATAAAATAAAAGACAGTGGAACCCAATAAAAGTGTCTCCTAAATGCATAAATATAATATAATGACACAGTTTTCATTACCGAGTCTTTTATTTTCTCACCCTCATGTTGTTCCAAATCTGAATTTCTTTCTTTCTTTTGCACAACATACATCAAGAAAATGTTTGCAAACAAACCCATTGACTTCTATTGTATGGACAAAACAAAAAAAGAAAATGCAATGGAAGTCAATGGCAACCGGAACTGTTTGGGTGCAAATATTCTCCAGAATAATTTTTTTCATGTTCTGCAGAAAGAATAACTTCATACAGGTAGGACATGAAGGGTGAATGATGCTAGAATTTTTTGGTGAACTAAACCTGTAATATTAGTCGCTCAGGTAAACCCATGACTAGTCCATTTTAAAACTGTGTTTTGCAAACACGCTCTCTCCTCCGTGTGTATCTGCTGAAGTGGCCTGAAGTAAGTCTTGGCCAAACAGCCTATCCCTGAATCTTCCCCCAACATCCCCGCCTCAATACGTTGATGGTAAGCAGATATGCCAGTTGTTTGTTTGCTAAATCCTGCTTGATATGCAGATGCCAGAGGCTACAGAGTAATTCATGTAAACTAAGCTTCTCTCGGAGAAGATCTGGAAGTTATTTATGCTTGTGTTTTGTCCTTAACTCTTGACTGACCTTGAGTCCCTCTTAGCAAAAACCTTGATGTGAGATGATCAGGAGGTGATCAGTTAGGCTCTAGTGTTATTTATATACCATATACCATATTTGTGTCGTTTTACGTTCTGTTGTCACATAATTATTACTAGTTATGTTTCATTTATGTTCATGTTTGTTATGTTTTTATAACTTTCCAGTTAGCAATTTTAGCTGTTCAACTTGTACGTAAACGGCCACTTTTTCTTGGACGGATCATCCCCAGAGTGCATTCTCACACGCAGCAACTGCCAAGATCGATCAGACAGCGTAGATCCTCCCAGTTTAACTCCAGCTGGGATTTCGCCGAGCCTTCAAGATCAACGCACTGCTAAGAATCGCTTTGACAAGGGGGCACATATGCGCCCCATAATAGGAGTCGGAGGACACCCTAAGGCAGAGGAGGAGCAGGAAGCTGGGTGAGGGCGAAGAAGGCGCTCTGACAGCTGTCCGCCTCGATACCACACTTCCCCATCAGTGACCTCTGAGGAACATCAGCTCCACAATGTGCGAGATGTGGTGAAAACATCACCATGTATACATGGCAGCTTGTCAGGATCATCCAGGGCTAACGGCGGTGATCTGTGTATGTTTGTGCGTAGTGGGATGGTGCTTGATTTTGTTCGTGTGTATGCGTGGTCAGTGTCCAGAAAGCCATTTTGAGTCATTTTGTAGTTGAGTACTTTAAAACGGGAATAGAAATGATCTAAAATGCGTGGAGAAATATTATAAAGCTTGAATGAATGAATATTTGTTAGGTGATGTAATCTTCGGCCAACTGATTTGGCAAGTGAGCACTAGAAGTAGAAAGATTAACGTATATAGGTTTATTTAAATGTAATTTAAATGTAAGTTCCATCTGTGCCTGTGGTAAATTGTTAACTTTTAAGTGAATGTTATAATAATAATAATAATAATAATAATAATAATAATAATAATAAATAATTTTATTTATTGATTGTTGTTGTTCATTCAAAATCATTCAAAATAAAAATAATTGTATTAATGTTATTATTATTTTATTATTATTTATTATATTATTGTTTTATTATATTATTATTATTATTATTATTATTATTAAATTACAATACTTTTACAATACTTAAATTTTAAAATACTTGTGTTATTGTTGTTATTAGAATAAAAATATATGATTAAATTTTTTTAATTAACAACAACAACAAAACAGCAATAATAATAATTCAAGCACATTATTAAACATATTCTTACTTATAATATATTGTCTATTTAAAGGATTTCTGACTCTAACAGAAACCAAACGTACCATTACAAATCATAATTCTATTTCATGGAATTTTTTTATGAAGCCACTCAACGTATTAATGTAAAATTGTAACAAGAACACTGGAACTACTACATAAATTAATCTCAGCAGTATTTTAAGTGTATTTATATAAAGCATGCTCCCCTGTTTCCAAGCAGCTGGTGAAAAAGATGATTCATAACTGCAAATTGAATTTGTTGCAATATAGCAGCTAACCATTTTTAGAATCGATCTAAATTGCTTTTAATCCCCCGATTTAAGTTGAAAATAAGGTTATAGTTAAGATGTGAAATCTATTAAAAAAATATGTTAAGATATGTATGTCACGCCTGCCAAAGTGTTTTAAATAGATGCTGTACGCCAGCGTATACATCCATCAAGACTGGAACAGAACATATCACACTGAGTCAAAACAATGTGAAAGCAGAGAAACCTATTTGTTTTGACATGCACACAACAGCTCTGTCAAGCCTGCTGTGCATTTTAAAATCTAGTTTGGGATGCCATACGTATATAACTTTATAAAAGGTATATTTTTCCAACTGCATCCGTGAGAAATCAGGCACGCTCACTGTGTCTGTGCAGGAAGGCCAGCCACGCTTGGAGAAAATGAAAGCGGTTTTGCCACGTTTCGGCGTGTATGATCTCATGCTGTCCACGGGGCTCCACACCCCTGCTGGAATTGCAAATTCACCTGCTCCTCCGGAGTTGGCTCTGCCCCGCTGCAAATCCGGTGTAATTTAAGGTGTGTGTTTTATGCCCAGATCCGTTGCTTGTTCTCACATCCGTCTATGGAAGATGTGTGAACTGGCCAAATTGCGTTTTTGCCAGAAAAAACAAATCCTATCCTAGAAAACATTCTTGAAATTCTCTCTCTCTCTCTCTCTCTGTCTCTCTAAATATATATACAAATATGCGTTTCCATGTTTTTCAGATATGGTTATATTAAATGATTACATTACCCATCACGGTGAAGATGAGTTTGTTTCTTCATGGGAACAGATTTGAAAAATTTAGCATTACATCACTTGCTCACCATTGGATCCTCTGCAGTGAATGGGTGCCGTCAAAATGAGAGTCCAAACAGCTGATAAAAACATCACAGTAGTACGCAAGTAATCCAAACCACTCCAGTCCATCAATTATGTTGCCTGTTTGTTAGAAAAAAATATTCTTAGGCTCAAACTATTGGCTGAAAAATACCTCGAGAAGTTATTCACAGACAAGGCTTAAGATTAGTCCCAGACTTAAATATAAACAATCTATTGAAACAATCTAAAGAAACTTGACTGAATATATATATATTGTATACATTAGTGAAAAAGCATATTTCTTTTTTTTCTTATGGTTTATAATGTATATTATCATATATCATATGTATAATTGTATTTGTATAAGTTTTATTAATATTTGTATGTTTTAATTATATTTTTTATTTAATAATTTTATTGTTATAGTTTGAGTAGTTGTAACGGTAATATATACTACTGACTAAAAGTAAATAAACATAAACATAATTATTTTAAAAATCTGTTAAGGTTTATATTAATCTTTTTTTATGCTTTTGTATTACATTTAGAATCACATCAGATTTTCTGTTGTTAATGGTATCAATGCTTTAAAAAAATCCCATTTTATATTTACTGTAAATTAAAAATAGGTTACTTTGTATTGAAATATTTTTTTATTTTATTTGGATCTCAGGATTGTGTTATTTTTTATATGTATTTCTGACTCAACGTTAGATAAATATATGCTAGCAAATCAACAATCATTTCGAGTGAACACAAGGTCACAGGCAACATGTGTTCAGAATATAAATACAGCAGTTTTTGATGAATACTGTGTGACCGGACTAAAAATGGCTTTAAAGTACCATGCACAAACAATAGCAGAGCAAATCGCCTTTATTGCCTAGCCGTTGCTTTTTATCTTCAAGGCAAACAGTGATTCTCTAATATGATTTTCAGCATTTGTTTGCATTTGAATTTTGGGTACATTTGAGCATATTTCCTGCTGTCTGCCCGTCTCTCTCTATTAGTCTGTTTCTCTCTCAGATACGCTGATTCGCTGACTTGACAATGGAGTGAGCTGGGGGATTGTGGTGCTCTCTGATGGCTGGATATGTTTGTGGTAATGCAGTTACATGGCCGCCAGTGTGTGATGAATAGAAAGTCTCCAGTGCTGTCATATGAGAAATCACAGTGGAGACTCTGCCTCTCACTTCATGAAGTTTTATAGTGCCGCTTCCGCTGTTATGGAGAGATGCAGACGTATGACTGCAGCGTTACACGGGGTGTGTGTCTGTGTGTGTGAATAATGGCACAGGGGTGTAATGTACATAGTAAAAAGCTAATGCACTAGAGTGATCCTCAAGGATTTCACTCCCCACGACCCTGAGACGAGAGAATTAAAATCAGAGTCTTTCTTTCTTAAAGTGCTGTATTATTTTTTACATTTACATTATTTAAGAACAGCATGATATTGAATGTACAATGGTACTTCTCTAAGTAGTAAGAGTAAGAGTAAGAGTAAGCTCATTTCCACCACATAAAGGGAAATAAATTCATGCTGTGGTGAATCATAACTGAAGTACTGTACCAACTCCAAATTATGATATAGAAGTTGAAATTTTCAAATTACGACTCTTGTTAAATATGACCCGTATATCTCATAATTATGACTTTATGTCTCATAAATGTCTATTTCGCTCATAATATTTGTCATAATTATGTTTTAATGCCAATTTTGACCCCATAACGTCATTTTTTGCTCTTAATTCCAAATTTGTATCCCATCATTCAGAATTTTTGTCTATAATTCATTACTTTGTCAATTAGATTTTATTGAATTTGTATGTCAGTTCGTAAATGTTGTCACAATTTTTATCTCTTAATTTAATAATTTATTTAATAATAATTTAATTTATCACGTGGCATCTCATGATTTAATCTTTCTATGCCATAAGTTTATTTTTATTTTTTGTCTGTATTTTCTAATGATAATTTTATAATTTCAACAGTCATCTGTGACTTTTTGATAATTGTTTTAATATCATTTTTGACCTTGTATCACAGTTTTGACTTTGTCATAATTGTTTATATCTCGTAATTTCACCTTTTTATCTCATAATTATCACTTAGTATCTTGTGATTTAAACTTTGTCATAATTTAGCTTTTTTTTTTGCCTCAGTTTTGTCTCAGTTTTCTCGATGATTATCTCAGTTTCAGCGTTAAGTCATAATTAGATGTTTTTGCCATGATTTTGATTTATTTCTTATGTTGCATAATTGAGCTTCCTTAATTCCTTGGAATACTTTTGAGTGCCCTAAAAATACCATATTGATTTTCTTTTCTTTTCTTTTCTTTTCTTTTCTTTTCTTTTCTTTTCTTTTCTTTTCTTTTCTTTTCTTTTCCTCCATTAGATTTGCCAGATGTTTTGCCAGACCTCACCGTCCCATGAGCCATTTGCTTATTTCAAGGTATTTAGTGAAAAGCTGGCGGTGCACTTTGGCACATTCCTGTGAGAAAGAACAACAAAAACAACACATGAACAAGCTAATGGCTTCCTTATCTGCACTGGCGACAAGTCTTTTCTTAATTGGTTCAGATTTGGGAAGCGTCCCATTCCCACAAGTTTTCGCCTGAAATTTTTGTTCTTACCCTCTGTTTCACTTTTAAGCACAATTTACGCTTCAGATCCAAGTGGAGTTCAGCTGCTCATTCAAGCTCTGTTCTCTTGATAACCGGGAACGTTGCCAGTTTCTGTCTTCCATTTCAAATATGACCCTCATAGCAATGGAAAAATGCCTTGAATACAAAATAATCCTCCAAAACGGGTTATTAGTTAGGCGCTCTTCTGGCACAAGTACTTTTTTAGTTGATAAAAAATAAATCAAAATTGTGTTCATATTTTGTAATTTTAGTCTATTTCAAGTTGTAGCTGGACCGGGAAGCAGCCGTCTGTGGGATTGAGTCATGTGACGATGTGATCTGGGTTAGCAGTGTGAAACCAGTGTGTATGTGTGTGTGTACATGAGCCGGAGTTGTAGTGGTTGTACTTTTGGCACAACGCTCTCACTCTCTCTCTCTCTCGGGTCTTGTCTGAAGGAGTCTGGCTTCAGGACAGGAGGAATGAGGGCTGAACGAGGGCCCCAGTGAAGACCCACATCGTCCTCCTGCCAGTCTAACTTCTGTGTTGTGAGCTGGTCAAGTCGTTTCTAAAGGTTTTTAGCGGCTGGAGACAGGATGCTGGAATGATGAAGAGTCATTTTTTGGGGTTAGGTTTGAGTATGAAGTTACTGTGTGACTGCTGAAATGCATCAGTTTACATTGTGGAAGATAAAAATAAAATATATATTTTTTTTTTTTACAAATATGGGAAAAAAGAAACCTGAGATGAAGTACTTTGTACTGTGTTGAAGTTATTACTTTTGATTGCTTATATATATATATAATTTTTTATGATTAAACACTCTGATATACAATTACTCATGACATGATATGACCCGAGGTATCAAGGTGATGGTCACCTCTGGTTCGGGAGAATCAAACATTTTAAACGACATCTCGCAGCAGCTACTAATTGCTTCCGACCTCGACGAAGAGAAGAACATGAACGACACCCGGCGCTGCGGAGCTGGAAAGATTGTTTAAAATGAGAGAGATAAAGAATGACAAAACAAAAAGAAGCGGGGGTCTCTGAGGCAATGGATCCAGTGAAGACAGATCGAGCAATAAGGAGAGGGAGATTAGCGCTAGCTGGAGGGAACGACTAAGAGGAAGGAGAGAGAAATCAGGAGGAGGCGAGGACACGGGGTCATGCCGACAGCTTGAAGCCATACTTTCAGCGGGGTGTGAGAGCAGTAGTTCAGAGATATCCCCCTCTCTCTCATTATATCTCTGTCTGTCTCCATCCCTCATTTAAAAGGCAGATCTGCCCTGGACACAGAAGGTAGGGCTCCACGCATGTTTGTCTGCGGAGACAAGGCCCTCGTCGGATTAGCTGTGGGTTGTGTCATTGTGTTTGATTGACAGGAGCCGTGATGAGGGACTGTTCGTGGTCCCCCTCTTGTCTTCCCCGGAGGTTAGAATAGGCTTGCGAGACTTTCAACACTCACACGTAGAGCATGTGAGGCGGTGACCCTGAACATGGGTGGACGGGGAAAGAGCGTAGCAGGTGGTAGAGGTCATTTGCATTGAATGCTGGTCCAGTGTTTAAAGGGATATTCCTCCAAAGCTTCAAAGCTTTTAAAAAAATAAAAAATAAAACAACAACAACAACAATAAAATACTTTTCAAACAAGATTTGGTCAAGCCTAAAAAAAAAATAAATAAATAAAACATTTAGTACCTTTTTAATTACATGCTGTTCAGTTCTGGAACTGAATAAACACCATCTAAATTCTCAAATGAAGATAAACTAAAGTTGCTTATATTGAGAATGTAACTTAAAACATACAAGAAATATGTTAACACTTTACAATAAGGTTTCATTAATTAATGTTAATGTATTAAGTGCCATGAACAAACAATGAATGGTACATTTATTAAAGTATTTATTTATCGTTGTTCATGTTAATTAATGAAAATACAGTCGTTACGTTTTTGTTCATGTTAATTCACAGTGCAATAACTAATGTTAACAAATTCAACTTTTGATTTTAATAATGAATTATTAAATGTTGAAATGAACATTAACTAAAATTCATAAATGCTGTAGAAGTATTGTTCATTCTTAAGTCATGTTAACTAAAGTAGTTAACTTATGTTGACTAATGAATCTTATTGTAAAGTGTTACCGAAGACTTTTATGGTAAATATCAATGAAAGTCAGTGGGGTCCAGTGGTGTTTTGGCTTTCATTGTATGCCAGAACAGTTGAGACATTTCTCAAAATATCTATCTTGTGGTCCACAGAAGAAAGAACTCATTCAGGTTTGTAATAACGTGAGAGTAATAACAAATAAAAAAAAATTGTGTGTAAACTCTCAATTTAAAAACCCAGCAAAATATGCTGCACATCTATAGATCGCCAGGGTTGCTGTCCAGTGCTGAAATGCAGCACTGAATCACAACTGTCTATGTCATTCACGAAGTAAACTTTGAATAAAGTTTAGAGCATCATTGCCCAAACTGTTTTCAAACAGATTTAAATTCTGATCTAACTGCATAAGATACATTGCGAGGAGACTTCAAGTGACACAAATGTCATTTGTTTGCCTCGCTGCTGGCAGGGAAGCGGCCTCGCCATCTAGAGATCTCCTCTTTGGAGCGTTTGTGCCGATGCCTCACAGCTGGGGCGAATCCGCCCGCGGTGCGTCGGGGAGGCAATTTAGAGCCGAAGCGTTCTGCGTGACGAGCCGATCAGCATCTTTGAAAGCCGCTCGCCATGTTGTCCACTCTCATCAAGGAAAGTCTGCCTCCCAAAGTCAGATAAAAATGAAACACCGCTAATAACACACTGGTCACATCGTCTTTGTCTGAAGGAAGGAAAAAAAACTTCACGGCTTCTGGTCATGAACTGCGGCACACAACAGCGACCGATCCATTATGGAGCACCGTGATGAACACCAAAAGCCTCCCGGGGATAATCATTAAGATGTCAGCATGGCACTATATGGCGCACACTGCATATTGCTGTGTTCTTTGAGGGGAAAAGAAAAAGAAAGCAATCATGCTGCCCCAGCGCCTCCAGATAGCACACAAAGTTACGGTGATACATGTTTCTCATATAATAGAAGCACATTGTCCGGCGAATAGGGTCAATACATTCATTTTGAATTGTAAAGGGGCCAATAAAATCGCCAGGAGCTGAAACACACCCTTTTGAAGTAATACTTCTATTATATTTAGCCCCTTTGGGGTTAAACAAGCTGTTTGTTGTATGCATGAGTGTGTATGTATATATTTAGTGTGTGTGTGTGTTCGCTCTAGGCCCATTTCTGAGCTGTGTGTGCATGTGTTTGTGAGCTGAATTGAGTTGTAGCTTGCCGTCACCTCCTGCCTCCAGGGCTGGCTGGCCAGTCGTCATGGCAACAGTGGAACACTACATACCAGGCCGATGCACAATCCACGATCCATTAGGAGAGAGAATGGGAGGAGGGAGACAAGACAACACACATTTATTTACTGGGTTTATTTACCCTATTTTTTTCCTTATTTATAATTTATGGTGTATCGATCTGTGTTACTGTCGGGCAGAAGGCAGGCTTCCACAAGGATATACTAGCCTTTGTTTCCTTCGATAAAAAAATGGAGATTCAGTAAGACGTTTAGGCATATGTCAGCAAGCCATCACCAAACAGAGGGGCATCTTTGAAGGCCTGTGTCCTCTTTGTACCCTGCTTTTTTGTGGCATTACAGGCAGATTTATTGGACACTCTGTACTATGGATGTGGCATGTTTTTTTGGATACTACCATGAAGGGATCAGTGTCAGTCTGTGTTTTCTGATATTATTTATATTTATTATTTTCCTTTTTCATTTATTATTTCATTTCAGATTTGAATGTTTGTTTTAGTATTTTGTTTTTATTAGTATTTGGTATTTTATATTTGCATAATTGTAAATTTGTATAATTTATTGTATTTATTAATATAACAATATATAATAAAACGATTTTTAGCTTAAGGCTAGTTTTAGTTAGCCATAACAACTGATGTCAATAAAGTGGTGCTTTGTTATATCATATAATTACAGAGATTTATGAATGTGGTAATCATTAAAGCATTATATGCACTAAATAAAAATACCATGCTTTTTGTATAAGGTACAGTATTCTTTGAAAAAACCTTGAAGTACCAATTAAATACCATGGTATGTGTTACATAATTATGAGTGCTGATGATATATATATATATATACACACACACACTATGGTATTCCATTGAAGTATCTTAGGTTATTATAAAATTACCATGGTATATAAATATTGTAGCCAAAAAGATACATACTTACATACATATATGTATCATTTAAACATTATGGTATATACTTATAGAAAGCAAATAACACAAAAGAGTTACCAAAACTTACATACTTATTTTGAACATATACCATAGTATTATTTTAACTTCCTTAAAGTGACATGTAAATTCCATGGTGTATGAATATTAAAAAGAAGAAAAGAAAGAAAGTTAAATAGTTATATAACATACAACACACAAAGTACCATAGTATTACTATGTTATTTTTTGGTATGTACCCCTTTATTAACAAGGTATTATTTTATAGTACACCTCCATGATACTTACACACCACTACAATGGTATTCTTGGAATAAGCATTTCATTATCATAGTTTTACCATAAGATACCATTTCTGTACCTTGGTACTGCCACAGTGCTTATTTTGGGTAGAATGACTTCCTGTTAGACATCCAATTGGTTGTTAAACACATGCATTTCAGACATAAACAGGTAAAGATAAATATCTACAGACCCACACAATGCACACTGGATATATGCTGTCAGCTTAATATATTTCACTTTAAAAAGGCCACTAACGGCATGAACCCCACAGTTCATGCATCCTGCAGCTCTCGTCTGTGTTTAAGGGCCACCTGGTGTCTAATAACACCACATTCATTGTACGTGGGTGGATGTACGCAGTAGTGGCTCCTAAGCGTCAGCTTCCTCCGAGGTTTTATTTTTGGGTTCTCCATAAAGAGGCATGATAGACTATAAATTCACCAGCTTGCCAGCTCCTGTGGTCATCCATCCTGGGACCATCCATGCTTCAGCGCAGCTCCATCATGGCATTAGGAAGAGCAACAGCCTAGTTCAAGGTTCGTCCAAGCCGTTTGGCACTTTCCCAGGTTTCTGCTATGGAAAAATGGCAGAGAGGGAGTGGAAACTCATTTGCATGCCAGAGCGCCGTTTTTCCATGTAGGCGAAAGGAATGGTGATGACAAGATGTTCTGTAGTTGAGCAAATATCGATGCATTAAAACAACGAAAACACAATTTAGTAAGAATTATTTTAAATTCGTCAAACAACCATAAATGTGACCACAACTTACATGAATCAGGCGGTATTTTATTTTCCTCTCACATCACACTCGTGCTCTCTCAGTTTTATTTTACACAACATTGCTGTTTATCCCACAGTGTGTTTTTGAAGGAAATTATCTCTACAGAAATTTGCCATGTTCCTTGTTTTCTTTTCTGAAAGACTATATGCTGTCAGGGAGGACAGGGTCTGTTAGTGCATCACGCTAAAGATGTCCCTCATTAATGTGATGGCGACCAGATTGTATCCCATTAGGCAAAACAACACAAAGTGTGCAGCATATGAAATGCTTTATCACTTTGGCAATATAAGTGTAGGAATAAAATGGGATTGTATGTATTTCTGTGGAATCTGAACAAAGCTGAGTAGAGCTCATTTATTGATGAAGCTAATCGTGCTTAGTATAACATTTTAGATTTATGATCCATCATTAATCAACTAATGAACAAGCAAATAGACAATACACACAAATAATAGTAATCAAATGTATTGTTAAATGTTTTACTGGACTCTTGAAATAATCAAATGCTTGTAATAATTATCAATCAATTTGTTAATCCCCATGTTGTGCTGGACTAAAGGATTAAATTAAATTAAATTAAATGAAAATTTCAAGAAAAATGAATCACCCTCAGGCTGTCCTCAGGCTACATCAGAAGAGATTTGGAGAGATGTAGCATTACATCACTTGCTCACCAATGGATCCTCTGCAGTGAATGGGTGCCATCAGAATGAGAGTCCAAACAGCTGATAAAAACATCACAATAATCCACAAGTTATCCACACAACTTCAGTCCATCAGTTAATGCCTGTAGTGAAATGAAGTGAAAAACATGTATATTTGAAACAAATGCATCAAGACGTTTTTGACTTCAAACCAGTTCTTCCAGTGGAAACAAATCTAATCTGAATCAGGAGAGAAATCAAGTACCATTTCTACGTGAAACACAGTCGGAAACAGTTCTTGTTTTGCATATACTGTATATCAGTGGATTATGTTGTGAGAATACACAACATTTTCACTAGAGGAAGCGGATTATGGACTTGTATTTAACAAGTAGTGACGATTTAAAGTTAAACTTAATAATGGATTTGTTTCATACAAACATATAGCTTTTCACTTAACAAGAAGTTAACTGATGGACTGGAATTGTGTGAATTACTTGTGGATTATTGTGATGTTTTTATCAGCAGTTTGGACTCTCATTCTGACGGCACCCATTCACTGCAGAGGATTCATTGGAGAGCAAGTGATGTAATGATAAATATCTCCAAACCTGTTCCGCTGAAGAAACAAACTACTTAAGATGTACCTTATCTATCTTTGATAGCCTGAGGGTGAGTGAATTTTTTTTTTTATATATTTGGGTGAACTGTTCCTTTAAAAAAAAAAATAATGCCACAAAGTCTCCTCCTCCTTTTTCCTTTTATGGTCTACAATGACAAAAAGTTGGTTTTGGAAAGACATGAGGGGGACTAAATGATTTATTATTATTTCTATTGATTTATTTTTAATCATACATTTAAATCATTACGCTATCCAAACCTAACAAAAAGCCATCTCTGTCAGATCTCCTTATTCTTATCTTTGAGGGCAGCATCTGAAAACTGACTATGCATTATTCATTACCGAGAAGTTACACTAGAATAAATGAAGCAGTCTGTCGTCATTTGCACTATGAGACTAATTGGCTACATTCAAGCCCCTTTGGTCCTGGGGATGAGTTTAATTAAGTTCAGGTATCGAATTAAGATCATGGCACAGATTTAAATGGCTTAGCCTGGGCTAAAAATAGACAAGTGCTCCATGAATCTCTCTGCAGTACTTTAAGTAAGGGCGGAGTTGGAAACACATTTTCTGGTGAGAGAGCTGTGAATGAGACAGCCTTTTACTATACAAAAAGTTCAAGAATAAATCAATTAAGATAACTAAGTATTAATAATATATCTTGGTTGGACTGGATCCGGAAAATAACTAATGCATTGCAAATGTGTTAATCAAATTGACAATTTACAAATTTCATTTCACTGCATGTAACAAAATTAATTGGACAAAATGCCAAGGAGCTGTGTTGCATTAGCTCATTTTAATTAGCTAAACTGGACATGCAGCAAACAAATTGAGTGAAGTTCAGCCACAGCTCCTTGTATATTTGATTTAATAAGGCTGTTGTGACCTAATAGATGTGCAAGAGTACATACGTATTTTTACTCAGACACAAGCAATGCATTATTTTGAAATGAGGAATTACAGGGTTTTAGTAAGACCATCGCCCACAGGATTGGTAAGTCAGTAGTGAGTAGTCAGCATTCAGTAGCTCTCTGGGAGCAATATCCTGAAGATTACAAATCCTGTTGTAAAGTGTTTCTTTTAGCCACACCTACCTACGCACTCCCGTATGATGAGGCCACATATTTAACAAGGGAAGCTTTCCTCTTTTTCATCTCTCCATGAGAAGTGCAGGAGGGCTTAGAGATGTCTGCCTTTGTTCTCCTCATGGAGTTTGTGCTCAATAGGAAGTTTTGACAAAAAGAATAATGGGTACTGGTAATAGGCTTTAACAAGTTGTCATTTGTGTTATACCACTTTTAATATATTATTTCTGTGGTAACACATCTGCTTTCATTTGATCTTTTACTTTAATTGTTTATTTATTTATTATTATTATAAAAGTTATAATAGTACTAGTAAAAATAATGATATTTTTATGATATAATTTATTATAAATATAGTAACAACAACAAAAATAATAATAATGTTAGTAGTTATTTTTGTTATTTTTATAATAAACTATTAAAGTAATAATACTATTTATTTTTATTGTTGTTTCCGATTATATTAATTTTTTCTTCTATTATTATATTTTTTATTAATAATACTAATAATAGTTTTTAAATAAACAATAAAAATAATAACAGTAATATTAGTTGTTGTTTATACTTTAGTTTTATTTTATAATTGATACAATTATTTGCTATTATAAGTATATACATATCACAAATTATATAAAAAGTTACAAATTATATATAAATATTTATTTATAATATTTAAATATATATATATATATATTTTTTTTACAATAAAAATACAATTAAAGTTGGGTTGAATCATTAGAATTTTAGTCCTAGATTTTATGTCAAATATTAATACGGGCTATTACGCTCGCACATATTGTCTAATTGCCACATTGTTATTTCCTATGTCTTCAGGCTGTCAGTGTTGCTGTCCAAGGTTCTGAAATGGGTTCAGCCATTTGGACCTAGTCTTTTACACTAACATAATTGTGCTTGCCAAAGGGACTGTCAGGAGCAGATGAGAATAGTGATTGTGTTAAATAGTGATGTCTTAAATTGGCCTAGCTTTTGCATTTCATGCGCTGGATTCAATTGAGTTTGTTCCAGTCAAGAAATCTGTCCGTGGGCTTCAGAAAGACAGCATACCTGCCATAATGGCTCCCAGTCAACTGCTTTGGCAGTTCGGATGAGTGTAAATGCGTTTCTTTTTGACAAATTTGAGTTTCAGAGGAAAACAAATAATTGCTTTCACATCCTTGTGTATTGTCAGCTGGCTAAGTGGGGAAAAAAGGTTCGGTCTGAATGTTATTCCAACGTTTGATGGCTTGCCAAAGCCTGTGCGTGCTGCATGTGAAAACAAACTCATCCTGTTGAAAGCTTTCCCTTCCTCGATTGTTCCCACATCAGTGCATCACAATACAATTAACAACGGATGCAAATCAGGAGCGAATCATTCTGTTCAATGCCGAAGCGACCGCTTACCTGAACACACATCCTTTAGGCTATTTAATGACTGCTTTGCCCGTACTAATCTGTTCATCCATATGACAAAAATACTCACAAGATATACTCGCCTGAGTGGCTGCTCTCTCTCTTTAATGCTGTGCCCCCCTCGCTCTACATATTTACTTGTGTCTGGCAATCCCGTCCCCATCAAAGCCATTTTTTCTCTTTTTCGCTCAGCGGCAATGCTTTTTCTCCAGGGATTGTAGGCCTAAATCTTCCCTACAGCCAGTTTGCAGCCTCCAAACAGCCTCCCTGCGTGACCCAACAGGCCTCGCCTGCATTAATGCCTTTCAAAAGAGCTTTTACTGCTAGTGGGAGGTGTGAACTCCTGTTTCCTGTATTTGTGAACCTCTAACTATATATCTTTTTGTATATCTTGTACATGTAACCTGCATATTGATTGTGTAGCTCCCACCACGATATTTTAATTTAGAAGTTGCTAGCAAGCTTTAGCCTCTGTTCTCGGTTTGTGCACAATTGTAATGGGGTCTCATTATAAACTATCTGCATAAATGGAGCAGATAAAAAAGATAAAAACGCGTTCTTGGGCTTATGATAGGAAATAACTGCTTTGGTTTCCAATTAAGCGTTCACTTTATAATTAGCCGAGAGGCTCCTTCGACCCCTTTTGCTTCAGCCTCCGCTTTATTATTCCCCTCCAACTCCACCCCCCTCACTGCCCGCAACACACACACATGCACACACACCATGTCCAGCCCAATTTTTCCCAATGTGCTGCACAGCAGGAGAAATTAGATCACTAGCCCATGCATTCATGCAGAAAGCTCACGATTTCTGCTTTAATGCAGTCAGACAGTGAAGTCAGTGTCAGCCCGGCATTTGACTTTACATGCAGTAGATGTTCGAAGTTCAATCATCCATGCCTATTTCTAATAACTGCACTCTTCTGAGCATCTACTGTTGTTAGGAGTTAGAATAGTTGTTGTTGTTATTAATTCACTTATTTATGTACTAGTTAAAAATATTTTACCCAATTAATGCAGGGGCGAAGCTAGGGCCACCCCGCTCACAACTGCTGCTTCGGTCTCTCTCTTTTTTTTTTTTTTACAAGAATTGCATTCATTACGACCAAATGTAGTAAAAACTGATTTTCCTATCCTGCCAGCCATTATACTGTGCTCATAAATGCAGTGGTGTGTGCTGTATATAACTTCATATTAAAGCACGAGTGAAACTAAGAGCAAGTTATAGTTATAACAACAGTTTTAGTAATGAAGTTACCAAAAGGGTTATCAAAGCTGCTTTAAAACTGCATGCATGTAAATATTTGTTATATACTGTATGAGTCACATTTAGGAAGATGTCTCTGAAATGCAGTGGTTTTCAGAACTGTCCTGGAGCACTGTCTCCCTCATCTAACAGACCCGATCCAACTCATCTCATTAGTAGAGACTTTAAGACCTGATGTGGGTCAGAAAAGGGAAAGTGTGAGAAAATAAGATGCATGTCAGATCCACAACATGTCTATCAGCGGCAGCTCTTTAAGCAAGCAAATAACCTAATAACCCAGCTGCTGTGATGTCTGTTAATCAAAGAACAAAAGAAAAAGGAGGAAATCTGTAACTTTTATTACTTTAAAGATTCATCTTTATCTAATTTAGAATTTAGTTTTTGATTTATGCAATTAATTATGCAATTTCTGTATATTTCATACTTGCTGAAGGGTATAGGTGGCTAAATACTACTAAAAAAATTACTTTACTTTTAAAATTAATAACTCTCTGTTATACTGACATTCTAAATGGCTATAGTTAATGGTTAAATATTAAAAGTAGAAAAAAAAAACAATTTCATAAAGATATTTATTCAAAACAGTATTGGTATCAGTGATACTTGCCTTCAGTCATTAAAAAAAAAGAGATTCCATAAATATACTGTCTTTATGTTGTTTCTAAATTAATTTGAAGATTGAATGTGAAAGTATTGCAATATTATTATAAAACAATAATCATTATTATAATTTTTGTCATTATAATCATCATAATATTTTTTTTTACAGTCAAAGATTAAGTATATATATAAAAAGGAACAAAACACAAGACCAAGCTGACAGTATGTACTACTACTACTAATTATAATAATCATAAAATGTTATTTTTAGATTTTCACTGCCAAAGATTGATTAAGGTTCCTATTTTTTTTTTGTAGTAGTAGTAGTATATACAATACCGTATTATAAAAAATATGCAAAACACAAGACAAATTGCATATACTACTTCTAATACTGTAACAATAACAACATTTTTTTTTTCAAATGTTGGGGATTTAGGATTATTCTTACCAGCACTACCAGCACTACACTAGTAATAATAATAATAATAATAATAATAATAATCAATAAAAAGAAACTAATGAAAAGAAACAGCCAATAATATATACTATATACTATAACAACAACAATAATATAATGTTTTATTTTAATTGATTAATTAATTATTTTTTTTGCCAAAGATTGATTGATTCTAAGCAAACAAACAAGACAAGACTCAAGACGAAGCGGAGTATTCTGTAAAAAGTGGCAGTAGAAAGTCCAGTACAAGGTTAAAAGAAAGCAAAAAAACTCGCTGAGAGAGCATTATTTATATATCTTTTCCTGTCCTCAGCATTCCAATATGAATTTTCTGACTCCAACATATCAAAATGAGCGACCCGCTGCAGTCATAAACCACCGTCTTGACAGCCAAAGCTTTTCCACGGAACCACTGCTAAGTTGCAGCCGATACAATCTGCGACGGTGCACAGCACAAATGCTATTTTTTCCCCATAATTACCCAGACCTTTACTAAGCAGGGACTCACTACAATATGTCAAAGCAGCTACTCATGCAAAAGAGTGGTCATTTCGAATCTTCTTTCATCTGCCACACCATCATCGGCCTTGAGAGTGAAGCCAAGAGTGGTTTCTTTTTCCAAGAGTCCTATTTCATTTTGCAGAAGAGAAAGACCATTAATATTGTCTTGCCTCGCCATACATCTAATAGACCGATAATACAGGCATGGCCCCCAGATGAAAAGAGTGCACATTACTTTCTGTCAGAGAGATGAGACATGAGTGTAAGCATAGAGCCTTGATATATTCCATGTTTGGCTGCAAGATACACTGTTTCACAGGCTGACACATCTCTAATATCCTGACTTCTGCATGCTCAAATGTGACCGCATTTGAGGGTAAGATGTGTCAGCCCCCTAAAGTGCAAAACACATCTAACCTAATTGTCCACTACTGCCGATCATCCTTCTACAGATGAAATGCTTTCTGTTGACTTTCTTTTATAATGAAGGATAACAGCAGCAGAGTTCATTGTCCTCAAAGGTCTCATGAGGAGTTTAGACGAAAAAGGGATCCGGTAAAACCTTATAGCCACCATTAAAAGTCCTCTCATTTCTCCTTTCTCGCTCATTCGTATCTGTCCATTTTACAGAGTCTTCAAGTATTTATGACGAAGCTTCTTTTCTGATTGTTCGGCTCAACTGGGCTGGTCCGACTGACGGCTTCATCACTATTAAGAGGACAGTTGTGCAGTTCAATCTGTTACCCTCAAACCCGCTCATGGTTTATTCATTTGTGATGTCATAATGCAAAATTCATATTATTTAATAATGGACTGTCTGAATGTGTAGGTTAGATGAGTTCATATTTAATTGGTGGTATTTAGTGTGTAATTGGCAAATAATTGATGGAACAATGCTGGAGAACAATGAAGTGAGATGAATCCAACATTACTCACATTTTATTGCTTTAATGGAGAGAGAATGCATTGGTCAATTTAGACGTGGCACTATAAGGATATTTCTAAGGAAGTTGCTATTGATAGATAATCAAAGTAATATTCACACAAACCAAAAGGATATGGTTACTGTTTAATAATATATTTTTTTGTTTTATTTCTGACCTTTTTGTCCATATAAAATTGGATAAGGAGATGTTGCAAGCGAGTTTCAAACCCTGATTACCCATACAAGCACCATGGCTCAACAAGCACACTAAGCCATGGCTCCAACATCAGTATTGTCTTGATTTGAGAAGATTGATTCGGCTGAATTAAAATGTTGCTTATTTTTGACTGGCGAACTCCGTATCACATGTTGTTTCACCATACAGAGACTTTTTGGTCTTTGCTGACTGGTTTGCTTATAGTCTCTTATAGCCTCTTTAGTGGCTCAGCATTGATAGGCTTTGAGTTTTCGACTTATCTGCGGCTTAGCCTGATGGAAAAACAGAATGGAGACAAAAGGCCGGGAAACATTTCAACGGCTTTAACATGCCGGGATGAAGAAAAAAAAAATCTAATTTATTTGTTGAATTGACACAAAATTACTTTTACTCTTAAACAGTGACACACTCAAGCGGCGAACAAAAGATCCCACACAGCTCATTTGAGAAATAAAAACAGGACTTGAATTGACGAAGTTAAGCCGCGATTCCATTCAGCTTCCATGTCAGACACAAAAGGGCTTGTGCTTATTGCTCGAGAGCCGCCCATCTGAACATCAGTGTGATAAAGAGTGACGGCTGAACTGCACACTAAACAAAACGGTGGGTTTTGCACAGACAAATCACGAGAAACATGCCGAATCTTAACATTTTTTCTCACACACACATACACACACACATACATTTTTTTTCTCCCAGCTTCAGTCTGGGATGCGATGCAAGGTTTTATTTCCCTGGTGGAAATATTGGACTGTCAGAGGCAGATCAATTGCCAGTGTCCGGGGCACTTCATGGTTCCTCTAATTATAATCTGCTGCAGCTGGTGCAGGGCCTCTTGTAGCTGTGGGGCAGCCATTGTAATAGAGGCATCACTTGGCGATAGATTGTCAGGGAGGCTTCTTGGCACCCTGTGCGAGGAAAATCACTGGAGCAGCATCAGTAGGGAGCCAGGCAGGTCTTATCTTCCCGCTGCATGTGTTCACATACTCTCCGGGGGAAGTCGACACTGCCTGCCCAAATCCAGCCAGAGGACCCTTGGTATTCTGCCATGACACTGGAGGACCAAGATTCCACATTAACTCAAGTAGAGCACTCTGTGGAGGTTGGATTGCAATGAGTTAGTACCCTTCCCCCCCCCCCCCCCTTAAAAACCAGTGTGTGAATTTATTGGATTTATTGGACTTTTCTTTACCAAGTTCTATTCTGATTGTCGTAATTATCGTAGTATCTGTGTCAATCATAGTTTCAATTCAGTCCATTTGAACTGTTTAAACAATTTTATATGAAGTTTATTTAGGTATGGTTTTATTTTTTATTTTAATTTTTTAATTTTTATAATTTAGTGCCTTGGTTACAAAACGAATTAAAATCAGTAAGGCCCAAATTTGTATAGATTTTCCCGTGATTCTTTCTGCAGATTACATTGGTATGCCTGTAGGTGGCGACAAGTGATTGTCTGTTTTGAATGAGTGAGTTCCTGAATTATTTGCTTAAACGATTTATTAAAAAACACTGATTCATTCAGGAACCAAACAAGTGACTCTATGATTGATTCACTGAGTCATTCACTCCATTGTTTTGTTCAGAAGTGATATGCTCAGAAGCGAAACTTCCCTGAGTGAGTCACTGAATCATTCAGTTAATCGATTTGTTAAGTGATCCATTCAGGAACTCATGTGACTCTTTATGAGCAATTGATTCCAATATTCACTCAATTCATTCAAAAACAATTTTAATCAGAAACAAAACATATTTAAATGAGCCATTGAATAACTCAATCAATCAGTTCTTTCAAAAACAAAATAACAACAACAACAACAACAAAAAAAAAACATTTAATTCAGGAATGCAACACAACATATGTTGCTCAGAGACATGCTATGGTTCTGTTTTATCTTTGGTTTCAAAAATAACTGGTAATATTAAAAAGTAAATTACTCAGAGGAACTTGACGTAACACACATGTTCCCGTGATATTGCTCTGTTGACATCTAAAGCCAATTTTAAAGCCATATTAATTTTTATGCTCTCTGGTAGTATCCTAACACATAACCTTGCCATTTCTAGAACAATGTTAGGGACGTATCCGGAACGTATTATTATTGGATCCCATCTGAACAGAACTAAAGGACAGGAGAGATGTTGATGGACAAAAGGAGAGTAGAGAGAGATGCCTGACAGTTCAGGCATAGATACTTCAAATTAAACCAAGTTATATAAGCAGATGTTGGCGGAGCGCTGTAGGCTATGGCTGGAGATGAGTAAGGCTCCCTGTCACTAGGTTGAAGGGGGGAAGGGAGAGATAGAAAGAAAGGGAGAGTGTGTGTGTGTGCGAGAGAGAGTGCCTGAGGGGTTTGGGGAGACAGGGAGGGGTTGTGGCTGTCAGCCTGCCAGGGGTGGCTGAGAGCGGAGAGAAAGATGGTGAATGTTAGAGAGGCGAGGAAGTGAGTGAATTACTTTAAGAAATTCAGAAAGGGAGAGAGGGATGTAAGGATAAAGAAAGCGAAAATAATGATTCCAGTGAGAGACTCCAGAGATGTGTCTTGCATGTGTGTCGTTGTATTTGCTGTGGCGCACTGTTAGGCAAATATGTACTTGCCCCTTCCCTGCAGTTCTTAATCATCTAAAGCTTGCCCAATGAGAGTTCCTGGTTGTGAATTTAAAGTTGCAGCTCTTATTACTTGTCAGGATGACCCGATTCTTTGAAAGCTTGTTTTTTTTTTTAGATAATTGTTGTGAATTTTTGGTTCATTGCATGCTTGCCTCACTGAAGTGATGTTGCCGTGAGGTTGGGTTATCTTCAGTTAGTGGTACTCTAATTTAAAATATAGCACAACAGTGAGTGAATGCCAGCTTGTTTTGCTGTCTTTCAGGATTATTTTTTCTCTCCATTTTATCTGTATGGAATGTCAAAAAATTGTGAATTATGTGATTTTAATTATAAACTATTGTGCAATGCATAACTACCACATTGTTGATTATAAACTTAAATATATTTTTGTAAATTATACATTTTTACATTTTAAAATATTTATTAAAACAATTTATTAATTCAATTTTTTTATTTACATTTTTCATTAATTTTTGACACTTTTAATTATGGAGTCCCACAGGGCTTTATTCTTGTACCCTTAGAATTTCATAGTATATATTTAAAATATATATATTTTGATACTTTTAAAATCAATTTTAACAGAAAAAAATGAATACATTTTTTAAATACAGTTTTCGTAAATTATTGTGATTGTGAAATACTAAATTACTTTTAAAAAATTATTGTTAAGTACTAAATACATTGAAAATAAAAGTAGTTTGAGAGTCAGCAGAAACTATTATGTAATTCAACTTACAAAGTTCTTCACTAGAATCATCGCTATTAAATGCATTTTTCCAGATCGTATATTCTTTAATGATGTGATTGTCTGTCTTTAAATGTTTGAATGTTTCTTTTTAGCTGTCCATAAATTTATTCAAAGCACATTGAGAATAATATGAAGGAAAGCAAATATTAAATTCAATATTGGTCATGTTCCCACAAGAAGTAGCTGTTGCCCATGTACGCACTCTTTCCTCTTCCCAGCCCTTTGTTCTTCTAACTGCGACATGTCCTTGCAATCTCCCTCTCTTTTTTCTTCTTTTTTCACATCCGATTTTCACCTCACCACTCTCCATCTCCAGCCGTAGTCTTGGTAACGCTTCCTTTCATTCCACTTCCATTTCATTCCACTGAATGGGTAATGCCTGGATTTCACAGTGGAGCTGCATGTGACAGGTGTGTCAGGCTACTCCACATCACTCTCCAAACTTGTTGACCTCTGTCTCCAAGATTAGTCTGGCTCACGGATCTTCGGTTCCCACCACAGAGCAACAAGATTGCCTGGCTCTGAAAGGATATATTTCTCTGGTGTGACCACGTCACTCAGGTTAGCTTACACTTGTCTATCGATGCACATCCCATGTGTATCTCTTATATGGGGATGGGTCTGAGAGCACAAACATGATCACAATTCCAGATGAGTTGTTTTTAGATTGCGACGGGACAGATGGCTTCTTACTGTGCCTTACAAAAGAGTACCATGGTTCAGTGACGGTATCAGATGGTAATACAATGCACTGTTTGATTAGTATTTTCGATTACCATATTCATAAACAATGGGGATCTGAGATCACACTGGAAAAAAATGGGGGACTCAAAATCTAAATTTAACTTAAAATTGTTAGGCCGATAATTAGGAATTAAAAAAAAAAAAAAGAGACTTTTGGACACTGCTTGTAGAAATGCCAGTACAATTAACCACTAAGAATAATCCGCCTTCACAAATGTTAGAGTTTTAGAAGAATATCTTAAAGCAGGAGAATGTAAATATAATTTTTTAATCATAAAATCCTAGAAGTTGATATTATGATATTATGTTATATGAACGGTTATATATAATGCTATAATAATTTTTTATTTGTTAACTTTTTAAAGTAATTAATTATACTCATAAATATTTAATTACTGAAATAGAATATTTTATAATATATATTTTCAGAGCTGTGTGTATGTGCGCGTGAAATTTAAATAATTTTACTGTAAGGTACTCCAGAATATCATGCCCAATAAATCATGGTATTATTGAATGGCCAAGAAAAGAATTTAGTTCAGAATCAAACTAAAATACAAAACATTACCTAAACATACCTAAAACTGAGTGTAGAAAATAATTCACTGTAGTAGTATCTTGCTTTCACCCCCATTCCTGAACCTCTCGGTCTGTAAGGTGTAATCACTCAACCTTAGTGTTGTAATGTCGCCATCTGGTCTCAGGAAAGATGGCAGCTTCCCTCCAGCAGAAAAATGTATTGCATATATCCAGGGTGATTACAGCATCAGCTGTATCTCCCGCTCCACACCCCCCTGCCCACCCTACTCTCTCTCCCTCCCTCTCTCTCTTTCTCTCTCTCTCTCTCTCTCACTCGTCCTTTGTGTTTGTTTCAAGTGTGGAGAACATTGGCGGCTGATGAAAGGCATAGGAAAGAAGGAGGCTCAGCGTAGGAGATCTTGCCCGTTTCTTCTTCATGCTGGAAAATGTGTGATGGAAAGTGCTTGCCAGAATTTAAGGCCAAAAAGAATCTGTGTGTTGATGCAGGCACTGGCCTGAATACTGCTAGTTTGATGTCCATTGAAGTAGATTACAGATGAACTGCAGCAATGTTGAAAGAGACTTTGTGTTTTCGGGTGTTTTTTTTATGCTTTGTGCCTTTTAATTTAGGAACGTGTAGACCTGTGGCTCTCAAACTGGTGGGTTGTGACCCAAAAATTGGTTGCAGGTCTGTTCGGAAAGGGCCATTCATAGAATGCAAATAATGAAAAGCTACTCCGTTTTCAAGTAACTGTGAATGTGTGCTATTTATATAGAAATATTTGGTTTTTGATTAGCCTAGAAATATTGCAGGATCTTAAATGTTTATAATGCTATTCTTTCTTGATTTTGATTGTCACTCTATACACCAAGGGTTCTCAAAGTTTACATTCAAAGGTCCGAATCTGAATTCTCACCAATTTCAAAAGGCCTGTAATAGTTGTTATTGATTTTAATAAACATGCTTATAACTTTATATAACAATTCAAATATGCTAACTCCATTGATGTTCATATGCCCAGACAGTCAACAGTGATAGGCTTTTGGAAACGCTGTTTTGTCTGTAGCGGTTCGGTTTGTTGAATGTGCTGCTAACTCTGTTTGTCGAGAAAAACCTTGTGAAACGGGTGATATTATTCTCTTGAATGAAACCTAAAAGGTTTATACAAAACGTTGCTACTTTGTTGCTATGTGCTTTGTCTTACAAAAACAAAGGTCTGTAAACACTGCAACACATGTGCCCCTGTTAGTGTGCCACTGAGGTCACGGAGTGAGACTGTGAAATACATGCTCTTGAAATACGAAGTGGCGAGTCTGGATCAAATTCACTCCGGAGTCCAGACTTTAAGAAGGGCTGCTCTATTCATTCACTCAAAAATCTTTAAAAAAAAAACAGACAGAATTCCTTACTCAGACTTTTAACTATGGCATCCCACAGGGCTTTATTATTGGACCATTGTAATTTCATAATATATGTTTTAAATAAAATAGTTAACTACAATAAATATAATAGAATTACATATGTCAAACAATGTTTTAATGTTATAATAAATTAAAAACAATATTTATGTGTAATAATAATAATAATTATTATTATTCTGCGGTTGTTGAAGTCTGGACTAAAATATTTATATATATTTTATTGTATTATTATTTTTTTAATTATATAATACTTAATTAATTTTGTTATTGTTGTTGATTGTGGTATGTTGTAGTGCATAAGTTGTAACTTGCGCCCATTTGTGCCACGACTAGGTTGCATCTAATGTTCAGATTTTGCTTGAATGTTAACCACTGCAAGTCATTGCAAGAACCCTGACAAAAAGTGCAAATCATGTCAAAATTGAACCTCATCCCTCGTTCTTCATATGCAGGCTCTACTCATTTTCTGTTTTAACAGCTACTACCTTGAGGAGTTATGTATTCTCAACCTGCAACTGAAAAAACAATTTCCTTTTATATCTGCCAGAATTGATGTTCCATGTCCTCCTTTCCTCCTCATTTACTGTAACCCATCTTGTCATTTATTTTCCTAACAAATTGCTGTGCATGCCCCCAGAGGCGTTGTCGGTAAATATTTTGAGGCATAGCTGGATTGGCAGGCACAAAGCTTCTTATGTTGCCATGTGTGAAGTTATCTGGTTTCTTTGCCCATGTGGAAATAAACAAGCAATTTGATTCCCTCTCCTAACACCCCTCCACCATACTAGGGATGCACAATATTTAGAGAGTATTTCACTTATTAGACATTATTAGAATAAAAAAAAAAATTATATATATTTTATTGTGGATACAGTTGTTTATTTATCTGTTTGTTTGTTTATTTATTTGGATGGTGTTGGATCATGGCTGATTTAATTTGTGCTTCCTTTTTTGAATAGACGTCCCTAAAAGGACTTTTGCTTTTAAAAAGATAAATTTTTCTATATAATTTATTTGGAGCTGGAAGGAAAACAAACATGGCAGCTTGTTATTTTACATCTGTTTCAGCAAACACTCTCTGTGCTGTAGATATCCCTGTTCCCCTTCTCACAACCTAAGTATCTCACTGTGAATATAGCTGTATATTGTAGTAGTGGACACTGGTCAGAAGGAAGAAAGGAAGGGTTTGAAATGGTCAAGCAGGAGGGTTGTTTTCCTGCTTCCTTTTGGAAAGTAAATGTAGAGAGTGTAAGTTGAGATATTAAAATGAAGACAGTGGTATTAATATGACTGCTGTGCATGATGGCAGGAGTATGGAAAGAATGTGATTCTAATGTAGAATTCCAACTTGGAATGTTGGAGCTGAAGAGCTGAATGAACACTGGTCTTATAAATGAAAGTGTTAGTTATTAATGTTGTGTTCTGCTGTTTGAGCTGCGTGTGCTGAGCTAAGATGATCACCAGTAAACTGAAGCGCTCTATTAACCAAACGCATTCTGTATGTGATAAATCAGACCTATATGCATAAAATAACACAATAATATAATGCACAATTGCACAAAAGGCTGCAAATGCACAAGCGAACTTAACTGTGCTGGTCATGAAGGGGGCATTGTGAATGCGCTCTTCTCATAACAAGGCTCTTAAACATGGCGCACAAAGATTCCATAACATTATTTAACAGTAATGTTCTCATTATATTATGACAGACTTGCCCTGCACATGTTGCACTTTAACTTTTGGAAGTGATTCCAATAATATTTCATTATTTATTGGCTTATTTCATTATTAATATTGCATTATTTATTGGCTTTAATATATCGGCAGAATGTTCTTATCGGTTCGCTAACGCTACCGATATGATGTCCGATATATTGTGTATTCCTACTTCTGTTTACTTCAGTTTTAGTTTCAGTAATTTTAGTATTTTTTATTTGAAACTTTTTTCGCTTACATTTTAACATTTTTAAGTTTCTTAGGTTTTTGATCTTATAATTATATTTACATTTATTCAAGCTTTATTTCAGATTTTAAAAGCTATTTTAGTTTTAGTTAACAGTAACAACACTGTAATTCAATGGAAACATTTGCCATCTAAATTTACATTTATATCTTGGATTTTTCGGTATGTATAATTTAACAATATATGCTTATTCAGTTTCTGCATAACTTATTATTATTATGTTATTTTATTTACATTTATTTCCCTGACAAACAGGTTAGATTGATGTTTACTAAGAATTAGCATGAACATAAATTCGGACAAATATAATATGCCTTCAGGCCTTAAACTTCAGACTGAGAAGAAATAAAGTATTTGCTTTTATTTCATTCATTCAGTCTAGACCTCTTAAACACAATCCACATCATGTAGTAATTATATTCAAATGATAGAACTAACATTTTTATGAATAATGAATGAATTCCAAATATGTGAACCTCTCTGTGAAATCCAGTATAAAGTCTCAAAATCTAATTATGAGATAACTAGAATCAAAGTTTGATTTCAATCATTAATTTCACTATGATTTCAATCTGTGACATGGTCTTACTCAGTCAGTACTAAAGATACCAACGTTTCATTTTCACAAAATGTTCTTTACCTTATGAAGGCTGATTTTATATAGAAAACAGTAAATGACTTTAGCTGGGTTTTCCAGCTTAAGGGCCGCATATGTGTTTATAATATTCTCAAGGATGTTGTCAGGATCACAGCTGACACTGTATATAAACCTGTTAATATCCACACTCATTCTGGCTTAAAGTCTTGATGAATTACTGTCTTTATACAGAGTCTCTTGTAAACAGTCACCGTAACCTTGTTTCCAATCGGCGAGCTGTACAGCGGCCAATATTATCTGCACCTGATCCGCCCCCTACACGTCTAATGCCAAACTGATAATCAAACAAAGCAAGACATTTCAGACTGGAGCAAATAAATAAATAATTGAATAATAAAAAAGCGCATAAAGCGTGAAATACCAAATAAAAATAAGTAAATTTGTCTGTGAAAGTCTGGCTCTTATCAGCCCAGTGTGTTCCTCACCTCAATACCGCCGGCCTCGCCATGACAAATTTGATTGGCTGTGATACAGAGAGAGTGGCAGCTGATAACGGGGTGAAGGTGTAGCAATGGACTGATGCAGAATGAGGATAAGAGAGGCCCGATTACAGCAGGAGGTGTCTTGTATTAAGCCATGCGCATGTATAAACACACACTCACACACACATGCTCACGGAGCCTGTAAATGGCCAGAGTCTAATCTTGGTGTGTACAGATCTGTGTCGGCTCTTAACACAGTGGTAATCACCACACCTCCACCACAGATTGCTTCAAATGCCTTGATAACAGGGACTAGAGACAGGCACAGTACTGCCTTTCTGTGCTCTGAGTGAGAACATGTATATAATAATAATTATAATAAATTATTTTAATTATTGTTTTATTATTAATATTTTTCTGATTGAAATATTATTAAATATTATTTTTTAAATATTAAATGTTATTGTGTTCAGTTGACAAAAATACATTTATAAAAAATATATAATTTCTGTCAAAATGTCTTAATTATTAATTCTATTTCTGATTTAGAGGGTCTTTGTTTATTCAGTTTACAAAACACTCATTTATGATTTTGTTTTATTAAAAAATATTCTATTATTTATTATTATTATTATTATTATTATTATTATTATGATGATGATGATTTCTATAAGAAAAACAACAACAAAAACAACAATAATTCTAATAATTTTGTATTATTGTCTCAGATTTAGAGGTTGTTTTAATTGTATTCATTTGGAAAAAAATAATTTTCAGTAATATTTAAAATATTTTCTTTAATATCAAATAGTTGTTGCTGTTTCAGTTATTATTAAGTATTAAGCAGTTACTATTATTATAATTATGGCTGTGATTTAGAGTTCATGTCATTCAGTTTTATATTATATATATATATATATATATATATATATATATATATATATATATATATATATATATATATATATAATATTTATTTATTTATTTATATATACCTTTCATTTTAAGTTATTATACTTATCATGTCTCTGATTTAGAGGTTGTTTGTCATAAAAAAAAAAAAAAAAAAGATGAAATCTGATACTTTTTAATACTTATTTTTATTATAATCACAGTCTGAATCAGCAATATGTATGTACGTACATATTGTTAAGATAACAGCCAGACATTGTAAATTTTATTTTTGTTTTTAAATATATTGTACAAATATTTATTGTCTTCTATGACTTCAAATATATAATATTATATGACATTTTAGTTCAGTTAAAGGAGTCATGAATTGCGAAATCAAAATTCCATTGATCTTTTGATCTCATTGCACTATAAAAACATCTTGTAAGTTTCAGAACTCTAAACTTTCTCGTTAGTCTTAAAACAGCTTATAATGAAGCCAATCTGCCAAAACAACAGGATGTGGAATGTGCCACTTTATGATATAATATAGTGCGCTGAAGATCAACACCTGCTTTTACATCACTGTCTGTTTGGCCCCGCCCACCGATTCATGCACGTGATGTAAATAACGAAAGAGGAAAACACAGGTCTACGCAGAAATCAAATGATAAAGATGCTCCAACGACACTGTGATGCTGTGCAGTGCCAAGCTGAGTCTCTGCATTGCCTTCCTTCTATTCCCAATGTTAGGAAAGAGTGGATGAACTTTTAAACATAAAAAACATTTTTAATGAAGACCCATAATGTTTCAGTAAGAACTTGTTTTTGTTGCAGTTTGGGACCCCTTTAACATTATAGTTCATTATTGTCCACAAAGCCACCATACTTTGATCACTATATAGCTATAGAAGAAGCAAGGGGCAGTTACGATGTCATCACATATAAAACATTTGTGCTTCAGTGGAAAATCACTTGAAGTGCAGTGAGAAGAGGCCAAATTACCAGTGTCAATCTCTGTCCTTTACAGAAAGGAAAAGGAGAGTAATTCCTATACAAACTGTCGTTTTCCCCTCTTTTCTGTAATGCCAGGCTTGCCAACCTGCTGTTAAGGCCTGTGGGTCAGACCCCATGGAGAGGGCCATTGTATGGGGCCATTGAACGGTACCCGAGAGAGGCAGGGGAGGGGAGGGAATGACTAGCAGGCATTGTGCTTGCTGAGAGAAACTGACGACTATATAATTAGGTGCAGAATGCTTCCCTCCCTCCCCACCAACATTCGTCTTGTGCTTCCATTCATTTCTTCTCTTTGTCTTTCTCGCCCGCAATCTTTTCCGGCAGAGTGTGTGCTAATTAAGCATTGCTATTAGACAGCATGTAATTGGCTTGAGAAATAATGACAAGCAAGTTTATTTACAAGGCAATTAGAATAAAGGGAGCCTTTGAACTGATAATAATCATCTATGACCAGGAGTGAGAGATGAGAGAGAGAAAGCATGAGAGAACTGTGGCCTCACAGAGCCATGTCTGTAGCTACATTATATCTATCTATCTATATATATATATATGTGTGTGTAGACATGGCTTCTTGTGTTATTTACTCTGCAAACCTCATACACCCTGCTGACTTCTTTCATCCTACCTTTTCTGTTGTACCATGTATTTGTGGTTGCAGGAAACAGCATTTCACAATGAGCTGTCTTTGTTTAATAGAAAGAGTGAGCTGTATCGGTGTAGACAAGAAGGCTTTGTCAACTTTCCCTCGCCACTCTCGTTCCCTTTTTACATGAGTGAGTTCAATGTCAAGTTTGTCAGCCAAGACCGAAAGACCCACTGCGTGTGGGTGATAATGGAGTAACTACAGAAGAACGGTAGTTTAACCATACCTCCATCCTCCAACCTTGCCAGACTTGGGATGGGATGGAATAGCGTGGAATGTGGAGGAATGCTGGTGCTCTTGGTTGCTTCTACCCTTCATTTTTGGAGGTGACAGATGGAGCGGGCGTATTATGGTGCCCCATGGCGACCCTGGGTGCCTGTCGTAAGCCAGGTTCAGCAAGAGCAGGTGGGCATCAGTTCTGCGTCTGTAATCAGGCCCAGCCACATGACTCTTAGGCTGTGTGTTTGGCCTGCCCGGGCATTTGGACTTACTTGATCTCCAGGGACTTTGATGGTTTTGACCCTACACCCGGACTGAACAAGAAAGGTGGACCCCTTACTTAGAGGGGAGGTCAGGTTTGGGTGAAAGATGGAAGGTAAACAACTCTTGCACACTAAACAGACAGGAATTTGATTTGAGCATGTGCCATGCAGAGACAAATTAGTAGAATGGCTTAAAATGTCAAGCCAAGGAGCTTCATAGTGAATTAAGTTACGTGGGTGCATTGGGTATAAGTAAACAGTATGCGTACATGGGTGCTGCAAATAGCATTTTCTTCCAAGTACCTCTGTGCATTAGCAACAATGCATCCGGGCCCATATTAAAAAGTGAAAAGAGTTCAGCCTCCTGTAGACGCTTCCCAACTTCAACAAGACCTTGATTAGCATTTTTCAACCTTAGAGGTAAACTACCCCGGACAGCAGCTGCCGTGTTAAGGTACTGATAGCGATTCATAGGCTCTGGCTTTAAATATTGAGCAGGCTTGGTGCTGAAGAGCAAGCCTCTGTGAATATGATTGGCAGAGGTGTTTTCAAAGCCGGGCTAATTCCATTAAGCTATTGATCTCCCATCGCTCCTTGCTGCTGCCCTTCTCTCTGCCTGCCTGCCCGACCAGTGTTTACTTCAGCCTGAGCGGCAGACTGAGCCCCGCCTCCGAACCCTGTTGGTTCTTTCATCATAGATATTACGTTTTCAGAGTGTTATGCCAATGCAGAGTCAGTCAACAAACCAACCGTAAGATTTAGCTGACTTAATAAAATATAGATGCGGAGAGATGCGGCTAGTTAGATGAATGGATAGATTGACAGACAGACAGGTTGACGAATAGATAGAATGATTGGAGGTTGTGTTAGTAGTCAGTCTCCAGATCAAACATGTAGGTTAATACTAATGTCACGCACGCCTGCACTCATACATCACATGCAAGAGTACGCACCCTTTCTCCCAGCCATCATCATTTGCGGCACTCTGGCATTTTATCCTGATTGCATTTACATCAGTAATAGTGTGTACATGACCCTCCGTGCTCACGCAGGAGACTTCATTACATACAATAGAGATTAATAATAAGGAAAAAGGAATGAAAAAGCTCTGTCTCTGCCTCAACTTTCAGTTTGATGTGCAAGAGATCTAGGCGACTGGCCACGTGCAACAAGGAGGCATTGGGATTCATATCTCGTTTTCTAAGAAAACACTGCCGGAGAAATTGAAAAGATGGGTGGATAGTCACTTTCGTTGAAGATTATGATCTTAGACAGGCCTGTGTTTTACTTTATTGCAATTCAGAGTTGCCAAGAGACTTTGGTTTAGCACTTCTTTGTGCCTTAGACAAGCACATTAGACATCTTGGAAGTTGAAACGTGTCATTTTTACGCCACTGGCATCCGATTTCCCATTGATCTTGTCTAAAGTTGGTTGGACGAACAGATCAAAGCTACATCTTGTCCTCAACGTCATTTTACAGCAGATAGACAGACAGAGACAGACAGATGGGTGGATATATATAGACAGACAGAAAATGAATGGATAGACAACAGTGTTCCTGTAGCTCAAGTGGTAGAGCACTGCCATAACAAGCGCAAGGTTGGGGGTTCGAATCCCAGGGAACACATGATAGTCAAAAATTGTTAGCCTGAATGCAATGTAAGTTGCTTTGGATGAAAGCGTTCGCTAAACAACAGCCTGTTTCTTTCGCATTCTCTCTCAAAGGTAACAAAGCGAGCGAAGGGTCTGCACCACTGCTCTTAAACAGGGAGCCCGGCTCGTCAGCTGTTTAACGACTGATTGATGACACAGAAGTGAGGATGATTGTGGGACGTGCCAGCTCCGAGTGACAAGCAATTACTCACTTCATGTAATGAAAACCTTAACACCGATCATTGGGGCCTTTACACCGTGCTAATGCCTTATGCAATATTATACATTCTCTCTCATCAACCGCAGCGTCCCGCGGGTGTCGGTTTAGACGTTTGCTAAATAACATCATTTGTAATAGGCAAAGCGAGAGTGCGTGAGACGAAGATGCTGTACAACACACTAGAGAAAGCACTGAGTGGTTTACGGATAGAGCTGTTTAATGTGTGCATTGGACGGTCTGGGACAGGCTGGGTCAGTTTGAAATCTATGAAAGATGATTTTCAAAAGCATAACCGGGGGCGTAACAATCTACGTTTCTGTCAAGTTGCACATTTGGAAAAGTAGTTAGCTACACTACAAGCTGTCAAAACTACAGCTTAACGTGCCGAGATCTTTTATGTTTGTTTTATAATAATATGCATTATTTATTATTAATGATATCTTATCCGGAGCTAATAAGCAGCAGAATCAGGCCCGTGTCAAACGCACACTCTCGTTTGGGTTATGTGTTCCAGTGGAAACAGAGACTTAATTACTGCTGCTATCCGTGCCCTCTTTTGATGGAGCTCGGTCTGGCCGTGGCTCCGGTGCTCTGTAAGCTCGGGCTGTTGCTGCTCGCGCAATACACTGCAATTACTGCACGCTCCTCCCGTTCACGCAAATCACTGTAATTATTCTCCGTTTGGATGTGCTTATTTCCAACAGGTGCTATTTGAATACAAAGCTCCTCCTGACCTGGAGGAGGATAGTTATTGGGGATAGTTGCGTTGAGTTTTTTCCACTTTGCGTTTAGTTTTAAAACTCCAGGAATCCAGCCAGACTGCATTTAACTAACATCTAGTTTAGATTAATATACTCTTATTAAAAACTTTCGAAAACTGATATTTGAACCAGTTCTACAGAAAATAAACATTTGACTCAAAAACTTGAGATTTAGCACTTGTGAAAACCACAAACCTAACAAATCCAATTGATACCTTTAATTAGGATGGTATCAAACTCTGTCTCTCTGTGATTTTTGTTTCTGCTGAGCCATCTGTGCAGGGTTCAGTTGGGCTTTATATATCCCCTCACCTGTCATGCCATCAGTGTGTAGAAAAACAGGGATTTTCACTGGTATGTAAATGGGAAAAGCTAAAAAATAACAGCTTTCAGAGATGAGGAACTTTTTTGCCCATTCGGTTTCCTAGTGAATAGTGAAGAAAGAGAGTGACTTTGTGCCAAACTGTTTGTAAAATTAGAGGTGCATGAGATGTTTGGAAGCATATAGAACACACAAACTGTCGGAACTCACAGCATTGAGTATTCCTCACAAATATAGTCACATTTTAATGTTTTGTGTTATGTGTGCATGTGAAGTTTTATAACTGCCAAAACAAATATTTTATTAATCAGCATTTTGTTGTTTTCCAGTAAACTTTGATAACATTAAATTTAAGAAAATGTTTGTAAGGTTTATGATTGAAAGTATACATTTTAATGATCTTTGTCTTTTGCCTCATAAGTAAATGTAAAAAGAAATACATGTATTTATTTATTTATTTTGACTGAAAAAATAAATAAATAAATAAATATATATATATATATATATATATATATATATATATATATATATATATATATATTATTTTTAAATATATTTTGACATTTCAGCTTCTCTGTAATTAATACATTTTCTTTTTTAAATTTAGTTGTATTATTTTTACTAGGAAATTCTTTAAAGAATTGTTTACTTTTCATTTTTCGTCTTGGGTACTTACGTAAGGTTTATGCTTGAAACTATTTTTTTATAAAAAATTTTATTGTAAATATATATTTAAATTTTATTATATATATATATATATATATATATATATATATATATATATATATATATATATATATATATATATATGGGAACCTTTCTATAATTTATGTTTTTTTTGTTGTTACATTTACGTTTTATTTTAATTATTTATAATATATATATATATATATATATATATATATATATATATATATATATATATATATATATATATATATATATATATATATATATGAAACTGCAAATAAAAAAATTAAACCTTTTTTTTTTTTTGTTGCTGTTTTCCATTTGTTGTTCTTCCCTCCTTTTATATATATATATATATATATATATATATATATATATATATATATATATATATATATATATATATATATATATATATTGGGTGCTTCCGCTATTTTGAGTCCGGAAAGATGGCAATTAGATTTGACGGGTCAGGAACATTTAAAAGGGTGGTTGCTGATTTTATATTTATTAGATTCCTTGGTTTTTGTCTAAACTCAACTTAGCTTATGCCGCAGAGTGTAATCAATAGGCTGATGAGTGTTTTCTTGGAGCTTCCTTCCCCACAGGCTGCCATGAGCCCGATGGAGCCTCAGTATCGTCCATCGCCAGTCTCAGAGGCCCAGAATAGCTGGTGGATGACAAAGTGCCATCTCCTTACTTCTGTCTTTCTGTTTTTTTTTCTTCCCCATGCCACATTTCTCCCATTCTCCAGCCACGCTTAGTCTGACACGGATGTCTCGCTCAAAATTTAATGCTGTTTGTTTTATATTCTTGACTCATTTCCCTATATAAAAATTCATGATGACATTCTCTAGGTTCCATAAAGTATTCATAAATGTCATTACTAATATAGTTCATAGATCATTTAAATTGATCCTTCTGTCTACTGATATCCCCTGTCGCCCCACTCGGATGTGTGGGAGAGATGTGGGGGAGTGTTTAGGTGTGTGTGTTTATTACACACGTGCAGCAGGGGTGTCAGCAAGGTGTCACTTCACGAGGCATCACAGAAGACTTCTATCCCTCTGCTCCTGCCTGTCAAAAAAGTTACTTATCACTCTATCGCATTCCTCCCTTCCACTCCTTCCTTTTTCATCACTCCATTTTTCTTCCACTTCAGAATTTTTTTAATAGTTTTAAAATAACATACTGCATGCACTTTAGAATAAAAACATATTTTATTATATTAATGAGTATTTTTGATTATATATTACACGTTGAAAATGAATAAAATAATTAACATGATTAAAAGATTTTTTTAAATGTAATTAAAAACTATTAGATTAACATGTTTTTATATGCATGCATATGTAATATGTAACAAATAATTTAAAATAAACATTTAAATTAAAATATAATTAAAATGACTTAGATGGGTGTGTGTGTGTAATTTGTATTGTTATCCTTTAAATAAAAGAGAACATTAGAATCATACAATTTTTAATTAGAATTAAAAATATATATATTGTTATTATTCATGAAAAATTAAAGCGGTACATTTCAAAATGTATTTACAATAACCAGATGAATGAATATTTAGGATAAGATACAAATAAATAGTTCAACAGAACAATTCATAAAAAATGTTCACAGATTCCATTTAATACTTTATTATTTTAGCAAGATTAAATTATTGAATGATTGAATGAATGTATAAATAAATAAATAAGAAATATTCTTAAAAATACTTAAATACTGTAACAGATTCTTTTAAACTAATACCTCTAATAATGACATTCCAACCAAAGTTTGTCAAGTAACCTGGTTATTTTTTGTTATTATTGTTATTACTGCATGCAATAGGTTGTCTCTTATAGCAAATATGCTGACATTTGAAAAGGTGTTAATTTTTATGAATAAAGTTTATACAAGCCGAGCAGGCTTGATTAAGACTGAATGCAATAACACTAATTACAGGTGTTCCTGATGGCCCTGATTTGATGCTTGGTCTTGTAGACAATGAAGCGTTTTAAAAACATGTCTTCAGAATGAAAGAGCCCATTGTTTTTACTGCAAGCTTGAGACAAAAGTGAGGGGTATAGATGGCGAGAGGAAGAGAAAAGAGACTGTAAGAGGGGCTGATGCGATTACCAAGGCCACTGATTGAAGTGGAGACCCAAATTATCTTGCGAGTGATTGGGCTTTGTCTTGAACGCTGAGTGCTCCTGTCTATGATTAAAATGTCAGAGGTGTGTGTGTGAATCCCTATTTGTGTGAGGAGTGTATATCCCTGTTTTTCGAGCAGAGGATGAATATTAAATAGCTTGAAGAGACAAGACAAAGGACAACAATTGCCCCAAATGTTTGTATAGCCATTGAGAGATCAGGATTAATGGGAAACACTTAAGTGTTCGGTCATTTTCCTTTTTTTTTTTTTTTTACCTCAGAGTCCCATGAGACAATACTTAAAGAATTTAACATAACTTTTTCATGTTTTTCATGTTTAAACCCTAAATGGAGTCATTAAGTCGTTATTCACCAAAAAACCTGGGTAGAAATGAAGGATATGTGAACAGAATTTTCTTTTGAACTGGATCTTTCCAGTGAATTATTATTTATAATTATTATTTCATAAACCCAGTCTGAATGATTTGTCAATAAATTTAAAGCTGTGGTCATATCCACAGGATTTGAAATTTTACCTGAGGGTGAAAGATTTCCCCATTCAGGTTTCACAACAGGTTCAAGTGTGGATTCTTCAAATTTCGCTTATGTGAACGCACCTTTAGTGATCTGATTCTCATTGGTCTCGTCGTGACAGTTAACAGCTTTGAAGGGGAAGGTTTTCAGCTAATTTTGACATAGGTTTCAAGACTTGAAATAAAAAGTCATATGTTCTAATTTTAGGATATCTTTATGATACTTTTTTGGGCTTTTTTGTCTTCTTTTTAAGCTCGAAAGCTTCAGTCCCTTTTCATTGTATGGAAACTACTGATCAGTTCATTATTAAAAATGTTTCATTTTATACCCCACAGCAAACTAAACCTATTAGAGTTTGAAACGACATGAGGGGGTGTAAATGACAACTGAGTTCTCATTTTTTGGACAAACTAATCCTTTGATATAAGCTTTTCCAGCTTCTGCTCTTGCCTGCATGTGTTCCGCTAGTCTCAAATGGAACTTTCCAGAGACGTCACGTCGCCAGTAGCGGCTTCATCCTCCCTCTCTTGCGTCAGCCCTCTTCAAACATCTGACGCTTTGCGCTCTGACGCCCATTTTGCGCACAGCTGAAATCATGTTCCAATGCCCCCGAGTCTTATTTTCTTAACCCCCCCCTCCTCCCAAGCTTTACTTCCTTCACCCTTTGGAAAAAATAGAAAATGCTTGTTTGTTTATCATTCCCGCACACTCTCGCTCCAGGCCTGGCATGTTGCAGCACGGTCGAGTTGAGTGAAGCGCTGTTGGCTAAACCATTTATTTTTTTCGGTAAGCTCATCCCAGTTTCCACTCCCTTGCATTTCCCAGTTGATGCTCTTTGGGAGCTGTCCGGTGCTGAAATGCAAACTCTGCTTTATTCTTTCAAGGTGGTTTGTTTAATTTTGTACTCTGTTAAAATATATATGTATATATTTTTTGTATCCTGGCTTAATATGCAGAGACAACTATAATAAATAAGCCCTTTCTAGGTTGATTCCCCCAGAGAGTGTGAAGGTTGCGGTTCTGTGGTGCTTTCAGAACTGTGTTTGTTTGAACATCTCAACGAGCCCAACAGAGCAACACTGGCTTAACTATTGGATCAAATTGGGGGTTGTGTTTAGCCAACCAATGGCAGAAATTGGGAGTGTTTGGGGATAATTCAGATTATTGGTGCACTTTATGAAAATGGAATACAGGCTGCTGTCCAGTGCTGAAACTCATTTAACTTGGGGTATTTCAAATCGTTTGCAGATATTAGACCTGTTTCATTTGAAGTTATATATAACCTGCAAATTAATTCGGTTAATAAACGAGACAGACTAAAATGTTATGATTATTAAAAATGATCTGGTGTATAATAATGATAATAATAATAATAATAATAATAATAATAATAATAATAATAATAATAATAGAATAGTTTTATTTGATGATTGGTGTAGGTTATGTTGTTTATTTAACATGATACCAATAATATTTTAAGTCATAATAATGAATAATAATAATAATAATACATTTTATTGTTGATGTTATTTGTTTTTCTTACTTACTTGATGATTGGCATAAGTTTGTTAGTTTGATGAAAAATAATAATAAATAATATAATTTTTTAAAATATAGTTTTAGAATGCCAGGGATATTTTAACAGCTCTGCTATACTTTGACTGCAATAGCATACATCAAAAACTCTTTCACTGTGTCTATTATATTTTTTATAAATGTCCCAGTGTATTACCCAGTCTTATACAACATAACATTAAGCATGGGCAAGGGGTAGGGAAATCATCTCTGGCGTGCATTATTTTCTGCACTGGTGGTGGGAGAGAGCGAGATTGAGCACCGAGACGCAAGCTGTGTGTTTTCTCCGCCTGGCGTGCCAAGTGTAGGTTGCCTTGGACGAGAGTATGGGGACCTGGCTCCATGCTGGAAGTATGGAAGGGTTTGAAGGAGGTGAGAGAGAGCGCACAGCTTGACTCGGTCTAAAGCAGATGGCCTCGGATTATATAAACGCAGGTGGGTGGGTGGGGCTTATGTGGGTGGGAGGGTCAAGCAAAGCGCCCATGAATATTTATTGTTTAAAGTGCACCAATTGAACCTAAATGCCCCTGATTAAAGGTCAGGAGCATCGGGCATCCTTTGAAAGCAATATCAGCAAGTAAATCAAGAAAATACAAGAGCAAGTTGTCTAATTTAATCTCATTTCAGTATAGAGTGTCTATTTGGAGTCCGTACATCAAACAGTTATCTGTTCCAGGGCTTACTGTGTTTCACGCTTAGATCTTCGCAACCAACAGAGGCATCGAATTTGGCACCTATGAAAGAAATGCAAAGTTTTGTCACTGCCAGCATTACTAATGAGGATTCATCCTCCGTGTAAATACTGTTTTTTGCTCTGTGATTTCTTGCCAGAGGTATGAAACGGTCTTCAAATGCTTTGAACTGTTTTAGAGATTATCCGTAACTCCTCTTTTCTCTCTTTCTCTCTCTCTCTCTCTTTCTCTCTTTTCCATGTTTTCAACAAAATCACTCCCGTGTTCTTCAAATCAGGTAAGATACATTTTCAGTTTACAATAGTATATGAATGACCCCAACGAATGTTAGGTCAATGTTTTCTCTTTCAGGTCGACTACTGTTATATTGGAGCAACAGCTGAAAGATAATCTTTATCAGAAAGTTGTTCCACTATTAACAGCTACTTACATTTTAAATGGCACAGACATCTGACTGTAACTCTATCGCCCCCTATAAATATGGAGGTTTGTTACCACTGCATCAACGGAATCATTGTTAAATATGTACAATGTTGGATGTGTAGACCAAAGATTTGGATTTGCGTCACTACATGCTTTGTCTGACATTGTATAATATCTGAGTTGCTACTTCTTTTGCACAAGTATGCACTTTGTGACTGACCATTTAGAAAAGGACATCCAGATGTACTACATCCACCATGTTGTTATGTTGGTCATCTGGGTATTTTCCCCAGCTGTTTTATGAATGCAATGAATTTGCACATACCATTTTTCACTTAGCTGGGTTTCGAGTTCAATACCATAGAGTATTGAAAAATGTCTTGTCATTTGGCACCAAATTTCTTTAACTAAGGGGTTAATCTCGTCATTGTCATTGAGACAATAAACATGCAGCATGCTTCATGTGCCTAAATGCGCCTTGTGTTTTGACCATATAATCGCCGTATAATGTTGCTGAAATATGGTATTTATAGCCTCTTATTTCAAGCTACTGTAATTGCTACACGGCTTAGCATTTCTCATGTTTTCGCCAATGTTTTCCTGGGTTTCTTATGAATATATACAGAACTGAACGTGGTAGTGTAATGGACATAAGTCATTGGAGACAGGGCGGGTTATGAATGCGTAATATGATTGACATATGAGCAGCGAATGAGCTTCCTCTGAGTCAGAACACCGAATGCGGAAGAGAAAACACAGGCAGACAGCGTTAGAAGCAGCTAATGCTCATCAGTAAATCAGTGGAAAATGAATAGAAATTATGTTCAATGCCCTTTGACTTCCAAGAAGTACAAACTTCTAACCAAAAAGTACATCCTTTAGGAATGAAAGTGGATGGGGACTGGAGATGGCAAGCTCATCTTCATACTCAGGGGTCAATGCTTAGGATTTTTTCTACTGGTGTGGTCAGTTGTATAAACTGTAAATATCAATTCAATTTTACAATTCTCGATTTCAATATCGGTTCCACAGCAAAAACTTCTAGCCTAAAAAATGCAGAGTTCAAACCTTATTAAAGACAAGTGAATAGTCAGTTAATAATAACAAATGAACAAATTACAAACACTACAACGCAATGCACTGAACTGCAGCGTATTCCTCCAATAAAACCATTATAAAGAAAATGCCAGGTAATGGACTAATGTACTAAATTTGATACACAGTTTATTATTAAAATGTATTACGCACAGGAAAGCAGATGAGCCCAGAATATGAACAGAACATGCAATTTCATGTTTACTCCCTCCTAAAAACATTATAAAGAAACCTCAATGTGGCTTAATGGATTAGCGCCTTGCTGTACAAATTATATATATATTTTAAATTAATTATATATACTATTTGGACATTATACATTGTAATCATTAGCTATGGTTTTCTGTGGGGGAGAAAACGCTTAACATTAATATTCTGTGGTCATCTGCTTGCATGTACACTATACATACATATTTACATATATATATATTTAACAGATTTAGTCTTTTTAATCACCATCTTGATTAAGCCACATTAAGTGTTTTCTTTATAACGGCTTCTATGGTAGGAGGAAAACGCTTAATATAAAATTTTGTGCTTTCTGTTCTAAGGGGGACATATCTAACGATATGATCATGCACATCTAGTCAGTAAATCTGGTTCTGTGAATACTGCTTAATCACCATCACCTGCTTTCAAATGGAGCAGCATTTAATAGACAGAGCCGTAGATCACTGCAAGCTATGCAATATCGCGTTCATTATCGTCTTCAATCTCGATTTAGCGCTAATCACGGATCCAGATTTAAAAAATAATTTTCTTTTTATGGGAGAGAAAATACTTAACGTGCAATTTAGCGCATTGTGTTCATTTTCTGGGTTATTCTGCTTGTATGTAAATAGTATGCTCAGTTTCGCAAGAGAATGCAAAAGTTTTGCGAGCAAACACAAAAGGTTTTTTAAATATTTTTTCCTTCCATTTTCGCATTTTCGTAATTGTCCCTTTAGGGTCCTAGATCACCATGCGAGTACTGAATGTAATTGCCTTTTGCATCTTGTTTGAATGCCTTTAAATCACTTTGAATTTTTAAATTAGCAAGACTTAAAAAAGCACCAGCAGGCAGTCATATTATTGAGCCCTTCATACTGGTTTCAGAAGACAAGAGTGTGAGTGACATGACAGAATTTTACGTTTTGTCTGAATTGTTTCTTTTAGGCTGGAATTACATAAACCTTTAACATTTGAACTTTTTAGCCCAAAGGCATTAAGTAAAAGCAGTGAGAATGACAGTCAGGCTTTAGTTTACCTTAATCTATGTCACTACCAATGCTTGGGGCTGTCCTTACTGTCTCTTTTTCTTGCTGTTTTACACACCGATACACACACAGCTATCTACACTCTCTCTCTGCTGAACAATCAATATACTTGCACATTTGCAGTCTCTCTCTCTCTCTGTCTTTCTGTACCTCCCTTTATGTCCAGACACTTTAATAAAGGGCTCTCAGAGGGCTCTGGCCCAAACTACTGGCTTCATGCTTCTATTAATAAATGCCATTAAGCATCCGGCCCATAGGGGACTATTCATTGCAGAGATGAACTGCCCTGAAGTACAACAGCACACAGGCTCATTTCTACAGCTTCCCCATTACCGCAGAAGGCTTACGCTTGCCTCCACCTGCCCTGGACACGCACGGCAAACACGCGGCAGAATTACAGAGGTCCCCGCGGTCGATAGCCAAACAAGAGTTGTGATTATGGACGTGATGACAAGGAGAGAGAGAGCTGTCCGTTTCATTTCACCCTCCTGATCCTCACTGTCTCAAACTGTCGCCATCCAAAATCGCCTACTGATTTTATATAAAGAAGAGTCTGGGTGTTAAAATGGGGGGTTATGACCAAATTATTATTATTGTTTAATTGTTACAACAAATTAATTGTTTTGCATGCAGTACAATCATTTAATGATTAATTTTTTGATACACATTATGTATTGTTTAATATGAGTTGTGAGTTATATAGGCACACAGTCATATATTGATACAGTAGAACTATAGTATGTGTATATCTCTGTGTGTGTGATTTTATTATAGGTAATAATACTATTTATAATAACAATATAAATTATATATTTATAAATAAACGCAGACTGACAGACAGACAGACAGACAGACAGATAGATTAAGATTAATAATAATAATAATAAAGTAGTGTGTATAAAAAGTACACACACAAACACACACGTTATGTATAAAATAATAACAGATATTATATAATGAAAAAGATAAATTTTGTAATGCATATAAAGGTATAGGCACATAAACAGTATACTGTATATTAATGTTTATTTATAAATATATACATAGCTTATAATCATTTATATTGATTTAACATACAATATAATTTTGTTGTTGTTGCAGCATTATATTTTTGATGAGGTAATAAAGGAATGCAATAGAGCTGCAAGTTTCATTTCGGATGGGAATGGTGATGGAAGGCCCTCTTCAGGCGTATTAGACCTCCTTGTTATGATAGATCTCATGTATACTGTTTATACAGGCCAAGCTATGATAATTACCCCATATTAATCTGCTTTATAGTAAATATGGCAGCCCCCCCCCCCACTGACTGTAAATACAATTACAAACCTGCCACTATTAACAGGCCTGTGTGTACAATATGTTGGCTGGCCAATTTAACATGATAGGAAATCCCTCTATTTCAGTCTATCTCCATCTTTTTAATTACCTTTCTTTTTTATGTATAGATATTAACATCTGCTCACTCCTAGCAAAGATTAAATGAAGAGTTCAACCAAATATACAATTTCTTTAATCATGTGTACATATTAAGGCATTAATACAAGTAAACTTTCCCCTTTGCCAAACCCCTTTCCAGAAATTGATATGCATATTCGAACATGGTCACTATGAACTGTTTTAAACGGCATGTGGGTGAGCAAAATTATGACAGTATTTTCATTTTTGAGTGAATTGACAATCAAATACGCAACATCTGTCACAAAATACATCATTCACCGTTTTCTACATTTTTTAGTTTTTTTGTTTTTGATGCGTGAATTGGAAAATGTGACACAAGGAATGGACACACCTTTTCTCGCCTCTGCGTCTGTATGTCAAAATATTTGTTCCGGGATTAGGTTTGTTTTAGAATCAGGCAGAGAGACTCGGGTTTGAAGTTCTGGATGAACAACCTCATTATCCTCACCCCAGCGCACAGTTATTCCGTATGAAGCGGAGATAAAGAGGGAAAAGAAAAGCTGAGAGCAAGGAGAAAAATAAAAAGAAAGAGAGAGGTGGAGGGAGGGGAAGAGAAAGCTTGAAAGAGAAGGGATGTGGAAGAAGGAACGAAACAGGGACAAATTAGGAGGGGGAGGACGGCATCATGTGCATCTCGAAGGAGAGAAAGAGAAGGAAAAGAAAATATGCGAGATGAAGACTCAGCTGGGTCTGTTTTTCTAATGTTGTGGCTTCCAACTGGCAGTGAAAGCAATGGAAGATGCACGGGGGTCTTCCAGTGTTTTGTATCTGCTTTGCTAGTTGTATTTTATAATAACATCTTTAGGGGATAAATTCACTAAACAGCTGTGCTACTTTCGCACAACATTTGAGTGCAAAAAAAAAACAACTACTGGTATCTTATTCACTAACCTCCATTGGTGAATGGGACGCACCCATGGCTCCTGCCCCTTTGGAGAGTACATAATTTAGTTTTTTATTTTATTAACTTATTTTCTATTTAGTTCAGCCGAGAATGACAATGTGTCATGTGAGAGATGTTTTATTACAGTTACATCCAGTGTTGGGCAAGCTACTTGGAAAATGTAGTGAGCTAAGCTACCAGTTACTCTACACTACACTGAAGCTACCCCCCTGGGAAATGTAGCAAGCTAAGCTACATCAACAGTAGCTTGCTACATCTAAGCTACTTTTAAAATTACATTTTTATGTTGAACACGTTTTATTACAAGTCAATGCTATCTCAGTGCTCAAAACTGTTAGTCAAACAGAGTTTTTTGTGTTCCTTATCAATTTGGCAACAAAAACAATCAAAATACATGTAATTAACAATGTGCGCACAAGTAAGTGTATGCACCTGTTGCATGGGCATGCTTAATATACTGTAGGACTTTGCAGAACAAAATGCAAGACCTCCAAACAGTACAAAAAAAAAAAATGGCCATCCTGGCCCTTATGAAACAAAAATATATTGCAGTATATTGGAAAATATCATGTAATATATTAGGCATATATTCTTACATATATTTATTTTTTCCAATATATTACAATATATTGAAAGCGGCAATCATTTGTATATTTTGCAATATATTATATAATATATGTGTCATCAATATATTATTAAATGTATTAAAATATATAAAATATTAGAAATAAAAAGGGAAAATAATATATTACAATATATCACAATATATTTTAAGAAATATATTGGTAAATATATTTTCCTTTCGTAAGGGTGACCCTGATAATTTTTACAAGCAACATCTGAAAACATATTTTCTCTCTGTTATCTCGGTCAGTGCCATGTACTTGTCCAGGTACGGCCACGGCGACTCACTCCTCGGGATTAACTGTTCTCCGACCTCATCCTATGCCATCATTTCATCAAATAATTTTTTGCGTGACTGGCCAAGGAGTGGTACCATCCGGAGCAGAAGGTGGCGGTAATGCATCATAAAGATGCTACTGCCCAACACTGGTTACATGCACTTCATTTCACGTCTTCTGAACAGTTGACAACAAACACTCACTTACCCCCATTGAAAGGCTTGGAAGAGCAAGGACAATTTTTAATATAACTTCGATTGGATTATTTTGAAAGAAGAACGCCACATACACCTAGAATGCTTAGAGAGTGAATAGAAGATCTGCGAAATTTTCATTCTCTGGTGAACTCGCCCTTTAATTTTTGTTTTGTTTTGTGTTTAGTTGTTTTGGATTTGACTTTGTTTTGCCTGATTTGTTTAGGTTTTATTTTTGTTGTTCTTTTTATTTGCTTTATTGATTTATATTTGTGTTGTAGATTAAATTTTTTGTTGAACTTGTTTAGTGTTTAATTTTGCTTTATTAATGTATGTGTATATATATATATATATATATATATATTGATTTTGATTTGTTGATTATATTTTGTGCTTGTTTTTCTTTTTCTTTGTATAATCTTTTTTTTGGGGGGGGGGGGGGTAAATTTAGTTTGTTTTTGTTTTGTTTTTACTTCATAAGTAGCATATGAATGTCACATCCACACAAGGAGAGGAGAAGACGGGTAAGTACTTTCGTGAAGCTTTATTAACATAGGATTTCAACAGAGCTGGTAAGTGTGGTCACAGACGGTGAATCTTCAAGCACTGATCAATAGGTGAGTTCAAGTACAAAGCTAGGCCTGACAACAAAGAGTCACTTCCCTTAATCGCTGTATCTGAATCTCCACAGAGTCACAATACGGTCCACAAGAAGCAGGCAGAAGATCCACAAAGAGCGTCCATGTAATCTTGATTCCAGCCGGTGAGTGAATGAGTGAGGTGAGTATTTAAAGGTGTGGTGATTGCTGGTGCAGGTGCAGGTAATCAGTATTCAGGTGACGGTTCACGTGAGCGGTGCATGGGAGATTGAGTGGATGGTGACTGGCAATGGTGACTGGGGCTAAGGGAACGAGCTGAGGGTGTGACACTACCCCCCGCCCCACGGGTGACTCCAGGCATCCTAGAGCGGCGACGGGGACGACCACGACCTCTGGGAGCCGGGCGGTCCGGGTGTTGTCGGTGGAAATCTTCGAGGAGAGCCGGATCCAGGATGTCATTGCGTGGTATCCACGACCTCTCCTCGGGACCGAACCCCTCCCAATCTATGAGGTATTCCAGGTGGCCGTTCCGCCGCCGGGAGTCGAGGATCTCTTGGACCTGGTAGATGTTGTCTCCGAGGATTTCGGGTTGGTCTGGAGGGGGAGGCGGTTCTGGTTCTGTGGAGGAAGGAGAAACTGGATCAGTGTGACGTTTTAGCAGTGAGACGTGAAACGTGGGTGAGATCCGGTAGTGTGGTGGTAGGTCCAGGCGGTAGGTGACGGGATTTATCTGAGAATGGATGGTGAACGGCCCTATGTAGCGGGGACTCAGCTTTTTGCAGGGCAGTCGGAGGCGGATATCCCGAGTGGAGAGCCAAACCTTGTCTCCAGGTAGATAGACGGGATTAGGCGATCTGCGTCGGTTAGCGGTCTCTGTATGCCTCCGAACTGCCCGCTGGAGATGGACGTGAGCTGAGTCCCACACCCTCTCGCTCTCCTGGAACCAGTGATCTACCGCGGGCACTTCAGAGACTTCTCCTGACCAGGGAAACAGCGGTGGTTGATAGCCTAAAACACATTGAAAAGGGGTTAAGCCTGTAGTGGTTTGGCGAAGGGAGTTTTGGGCATACTCAGCCCACGGCAGATACTGGCTCCAGGTATCCTGGTGTTGGGAGCAGTAAGTACGGAGGTACCGTGAGATCTCTTGAATCTTCCGCTCGGTCTGGCCGTTGGTCTGAGGGTGATATCCAGAAGATAAACTGACGGATGTTCCGAGGAGTTGGAAGAACGCTCGCCAGACCCTGGAGACAAACTGAGGTCCTCTGTCCGAGACAATGTCCTCTGGAGTGCCATAATTCCGGAACACGTTGGTGAAGAGGGCTTCGGCGGTCTCGAACGCTGTGGGAAGACCCTTTAATGGGATTAGTTTGCAGAATTTAGAAAAACGATCAACAACAACTAGAATGGTAGTGTACCCCCCTGAGGGGGGAAGGTCAGTGGCGAAATCCACCCCTAGATGGGTCCAGGGTCGGCGAGGAATGGGTAGTGGTTGTAATTTACCCACGGGAAGTTGACGAGGTGTGGTGGTAACGGCGCAGACCGAGCATCCGAGGATGTACCGGGTAACGTCACGAACCATGTTAGGCCACCAGTACTTCTGCTGGATGAGCGAGAGGGTTCGCCTGCTGCCAGGGTGTCCTGAGCCAGGTGACGTGTGCGTACTTTCCAGTAGGGGGAGTCGCTGGTTGGTGGGCACGTACATTAGACCCGTGGGTACCTCCGGAGGTGCAGGCTCCTCGAGGGTGGCGGCTCGAATTTCCTCGTCGATCTGCCAGAGGATAGGCGCGAGGAAAACGGAGGGTGGTAGAATTGAATCAGGCTTGTTGGTGTCTGGATCTGGTGAGTACATACGGGACAGAGCATCTGCTTTAGTGTTCTTGTGACCGGGTTGATACGTGATCTGGAAATTAAAGCGAACAAAGAAGAGTGACCACCGAGCCTGACGAGCATTGAGTCTTTTGGCATTCTGCAGATATTGGAGATTTTTGTGGTCGGTGACAACAGTGAATGGGAACTGAGCTCCCTCTAGCCAGTGCCGCCACTCCTCAAGGGCGAGTTTAATGGCCAACAACTCACGGTCTCCGATTCCATAATTGCATTCGGCAGGAGAGAGTTTCTTAGAGAAGTACGCACACGGATGGAGTGAGCAAGGTTCACCAGACCTTTGAGACAACACGGCTCCAATGCCGTGATTGGCCGCATCAACCTCTACGACGAACGGCTTGGACGGGTCAGGATGTCGAAGAATGGGTGCCGAGGTGAAGAGGTGTTTAAGATGGCTGAAGGCCTCTCGAGCTTGGGGTGTCCAGCGCAGCCGGCGTTGACCTCCTTTTAGAAGGGATGTTAGAGGAGCCGAGTGCAGGCTGTAGTTCTTGATAAAGCGCCGATAGAAATTGGCAAAGCCAAGGAAACGCTGGAGTTCTTTCACCGTTGTGGGCTCCGCCCAGTTGGCCACAGCATCTACCTTGGCTGACTCCATCTGAACTCCCTCCGCAGAGATCACGTATCCGAGGAAGGAGACGGTAGTGCAGTGGAACGCACACTTCTCAGCTTTTAGGTAGAGGTGGTGGTCTCGGAGTCGTTGTAAGACGTGGTGGACATGAGTTTGGTGTTCTTCTATGTTCCGGGAGTAGATCAGGATATCGTCTATGTAGACAATGACGAATTGGTGGAGATAATCACGGAATATTTCGTTCATGAAACTCTGGAAGATGGATGGACTGTTAGCAAGCCCATAGGGCATGACCTGATATTCGTAGTGCCCGGCAGGGGTGATGAAAGCAGTCTTCCACTCGTCTCCCTCTCGGATACGGATCAGATTGTAGGCACTGCGGAGGTCGAGTTTGGTGAACACCTTGGCTTCACGCAGTTCCTCCAGAGCCGCCGGAACGAGTGGTAATGGGTAGGCGAACTTGACGGTGGCGTCATTTAGCACTCGATAGTCGATGCATGGTCGAAGTCCGCCATCTTTTTTGGGGACGAAGAAGAAACTGGACGCAGCTGGAGATGTGGACGGTCTGATGAACCCCTGATCGAGAGCCTCCTGGATGTATTCCTCCATCGCCACCTGCTCAGGACGGGAGAGTGGATATATTTTCCCATGTGGTAGCTTGGCACCTGGCAGCAGGTCGATACAACAGTCCCAGGGCCGATGTGGTGGTAATCGGGTGGCTTGTTCCTTGCTGAACACATCGGAGTAGGAGGAGTAAAGGGCAGGTCTTCCTATGGAGGTGGAGTGCAATTGAAGGTGCGGTGGCTCGGACTGTGAACTCTGGATTGGTGAACGGTGAATGTGACTCTGGCATCTCGGATCCCATGCCTGGATCTCCCCTGTGCTCCAGTTGATTTGTGGGTTATGTTGGGCCAGCCACGGCCTACCCAGGACGACGTCAACGGTAGCGCGAGGAAGTACGAGGAGGGCCAGTTGTTCCCGGTGTCCGTGGGGCAGAACGAGTTCCAGCTCGTGTGTCCTTCTAGTTATTTTGCCTCCCCCTAATGGTGATCCTTGGATGGTAGTGATACGGTAGGTGGTCTCATTCTGGGTGATGGGTATACGGTGCTTGGTTACGAAGTGAGATGAGATGAAGTTGCTTGCGGCTCCGGAATCCACCAGGACATGGATGGAAAGATTACGTGAGTTAATTGTTATCTGGGCTTTGATATGAGGTATGTGAGATACAGATGGGGTAATGGAAACTGTACTCACCATTGGGCGAGGCGGACGGACTGGGCAGGCGTGGATCAGGTGAGTGGCCTCGCCACAGTATAAACACAGCCGCAGCTGGATGCGGCGTCTCCGTTCAGAGGCATCTAGGCGGTAGGAGTCGGTGATCATGGGCTCCTCCTGGTTTCGTTGAGGCGAGGGCGTTCTGGCTGATGGAGAGATGGTATATGAAGCCGGGGAGGCACAAGCCGAGAGGTGCTGAGCAACATTTATAGTTTTTTCTGATGAATGTCTCGAGATTGACATTATCGTCGTAAATGACCATTTGCTTTCTGATCTGGGGCTTTAAACCTTTACGGTATGCAGCTAGCAGGGCAGTTTGGTTCCAACCACTGGTGGCGGCTAATGTCCGGAAACGGAGAGTGTAGTCGTGAATTTCCGTGGCTCCCTGGCGGAGATTTAAGAGTTCATCATGGGTTGAAAGAGGAGTTAGAGCCATCCCGAACACTTCCTGGAGGTGGGTGGCGAAGGCATCGAATGAGGATAGAACCGGACTCTGGGAGTTCCAAAGAGCCTCCGCCCATTGTAGCGCTCGTCCGGTGAGGAGAGAGATCACAAAGGCGACTTTGGTGGCCTCATTGGGGAATTTACTGGTATTTCGCGTTGACGAACAGTGAGCACTGCAGTATAAACCCACTGCAGCCACTCGGTTCACCCGCATAGCACGCGGGACGTGCAAGGGGCGTGCTGTTGGTGGTGGTAGCACTAGTTTCGGTGGGTGGTGAAACTGACTGTAATACTTGGCGGAGAGCAGTCACCATTTCGGTGAACGGGTCCGAAGCCGCTCCCTGAGCAGCAGCGTTAACATCCATGGGAGATATGAAGTTCTGTTTTCTGGGCTGGAATCCTGTCACATCCACACAAGGAGAGGAGAAGACGGGTAAGTACTTTCGTGAAGCTTTATTAACATAGGATTTCAACAGAGCTGGTAAGTGTGGTCACAGACGGTGAATCTTCAAGCACTGATCAATAGGTGAGTTCAAGTACAAAGCTAGGCCTGACAACAAAGAGTCACTTCCCTTAATCGCTGTATCTGAATCTCCACAGAGTCACAATACGGTCCACAAGAAGCAGGCAGAAGATCCACAAAGAGCGTCCATGTAATCTTGATTCCAGCCGGTGAGTGAATGAGTGAGGTGAGTATTTAAAGGTGTGGTGATTGCTGGTGCAGGTGCAGGTAATCAGTATTCAGGTGACGGTTCACGTGAGCGGTGCATGGGAGATTGAGTGGATGGTGACTGGCAATGGTGACTGGGGCTAAGGGAACGAGCTGAGGGTGTGACAATGAACTGCAAATTGAGTGCATAAGACAGCTTGTGCAAAAAAAAAGAAAATACAAATAATTTTAAAAAAATTATTATTCAGAAACATAACGCTTTATCAGCAGGACCAGTTCATTTTTTGTGATTTAGCCTATTTAAATCTCTGAAATATTCAGACAAGATAATTGAGTCACCAAATTTACCGCTCAGTTTTTAAATGTTCTTTTCATCATCGATTCTATCATGTGGGAACTTGCATGATGATTAACAGTTGAGTGGTCAGAGAAGAAAAGGAGGCCAAAGGGCAGCTTGCTGGTTCCAAAGGGATTGCTGGTTTCATTTAGACTTTTCGGCACTGTGCTGCCCAATCACCAGCCCTCTGAGCAATGACTTTCATTCTGGCTGAGACAGCTGTGTCCACACAGGGTTCATTTGGTACAGATATTTTAATCCATCACTCCTACGTGACCCCCTTAAACATCCGCCCAACCACGCAAACCTGCAGCTTTTCTCAGGGAGCTGTGCAGAAAAATGTCTTGAGTGCCATGATCTAAAAAAAAGGGTGAGTTTTTCAAAGTCACAGCTAAGCATTTCACAAAGTATGATTTCGTAACAACTTGTATGGGCTTATAGATTAATATTGAGAATTTGAGAACTATGCTTAATAGGTTTCAGATCAGAGAGATGTTTCTTATTTAGAACCAGTTCCATTTTGTAAAAACATACAGAGAATTTGTGATTTTTCTTTTTTCATGAAATTAAATAAACAAACTAAAATACTGACCATGCCACTACTGAATCTTAATTGAGTAATCTTAATTAAAATACATGCAGCACAACCAATGTAGTCCAATCTACAGACAAATGACTCTTTCATCGTTTTACTCTAAACAATATTTGTATTGCATCATGCTGTGAGCTAAGATGAAATACGACTTCATTGGTTGTGGCACATTGAAGATTCAGCAGCAGTTTGAAAGCATACAGTTATTCTTCCAGTACTAAAATAATCATTACTTGAGTCGTTGATATAATTAAGCCGAATAAGAACCAGAACGGTTATGATTCCCATGATGTTCGAAGATGAATGTAGGTTCTTTGCAAACAGACAGCAATAAACTAATATTTATTTCAACTCAAGATGCTGGCACTTTCAAACTATTGCATAGATGAGCCGTTAGAGCCTGTCTCTCTGCTCCTTGCCTGTCTTTCCTCTCCGGAGAGCAGCAGTGGGCCAACGTGTAACGGTATGAAAGCTGCTGCCAAAACATGCTTTGAAGCCGAGTTCAGAGACGCTAGCAGCAGCAGCGCGCACGTGCCGGCTGACGTAAATCAGCCCACCTCCCCCAACCCCCTGCGTTCGACAAACAGACAGGCTGCCCTCACAAAGGCTGTCAGAGATGTGCGATTTCTCTCCCTCCTCAAAGAGGGCTAGCGAGGGATTCTCTGAATCTCTTTGTTTTGATGATATTTTGCAGCGAGACTCTCCATTGAATACTATAGCGCTGTTTCTTCTTGTGAAGAATGTGACATGCTATTTAAGGTGTCTGGCCTCTATCTTTTGTTTATTCCCCATCTTCCTGAACACAGTAGAAACACAGTTCTTGTTCTGTCACGTGTCTTTTATAAACTCATAATGACTTATGACAACTATAATGCAAATCAGCAAGCCAAAGAACGATTTTGGCCTTTGTTCGTCAAAGGCAGTTTACATGTGTCTTGTAATCGGGCTTTGTGTTTGAAATCTTTATGTTGTCTCAGATAATAATACAGCCAGTCTGTTCTTGTTATCAGTATTTAGTCACATTTATACATCTTGCTCACTGACATTTTTATTCATGCTTTTTTCCCTTTTTCTTTCTTTATTTTTTTAAAAGTAATATTACAGGCTTACATGCAACTTTAGTGCTACAATGGAAAATAATTTTAACTTGTCTCATATGCAAAAAATATTATTATTATTATTATGGTTATTATTAATGATCACCATAATCAACATTACTGTTATTACTATATTTAATAATTGTAAAAAAAAAAAAAAAGTGTTGACAAACATATTATTATTATTATTGTTATATCATTAGGTTTAATAATTGTTTAAAATAGTATTGACCATTTGTTTTTACAAACTGAATAATAATAATAATAACAATAATAATAATAATAATAATAATAATAATAATAATAATAATAATAATAATAATTATTATTATTATTATTATTATTATTATTATTATTATTTTTGGTCACTTGTCACTTATTTCTGTGGTAGTAATCTTTTACTTTTTAACTTCTAACTTCTTTCAGAATGTAACTGGATATTTAAAATGATATTTTATGTTATCTTGTTGAGTAAACTTTTTTTATTATGTTCAAAATGGTTTATTTTCATTTCATTTTATTTTCACTTTTTAACCTGAAATACTCCTCTTAAAGATAAAAATGTCATTAGAGACATTTTGTACAGACATGATCAAATGATTTCTTATAGGCTCCTCTATTGCAAATGTATCTTGTTTCTTGCCGATGTGCAGTATGGAACGATTCCATCACATTTTTCATATTGGATTACTCATATAAAGTACATGACATGGAGATTGACCATGATAAATCAGTGGAGAAGCGTGGAGTTTGTTTTAGCTAATCAGGCAAATTAGTGCCATGATGCGGCAGCGGGAAACTCCTGCATGGAAGTCTAGAAGCAGGTGAAGAACTCCCTGTGGGAAAAACCTTGGATGAGCCTGGAGCCCACCGTGACCGATGCGTGAACTGATCAGGGTTGTTAAACAAAGGCAAAACCAAACAAAATATGTTGTGTTGGTTCACGGCATTTCCAGAGGTTGCTGACTGTGGCAGCTTGAGTAGATTGGATAAGCCTCGCTTTGTTTTTATTTCATAATCATATAAATAAGACCTTGAGAAGTATGTTCTTTGGCGGCCATGTTGCTGAAACTGAGGTTATTTTAATTCAGTAAATATATGCACTGCATGTTTCAGAGTGAAGAGTGGCACTGGGTTGATTTACACGTGAGAAATTCACACACAAGAAAACTGTAAATTAACATTTTCTGCCAAAAACATGCACACATAGTGGGATAAGAATGTATAGTTCAATATTTTCAAGTATTTAGATTCATATTCTTTCATTTTTGCAGGGTTTTAACTTTTTTTGCTGGGTTTTGAAGGTCAGCTAATTCTAATGCTTAATCAGTAAACAAAGAATTCGCAAGCAGGAACTTTGGTGGCTTAAAATGTGGTTTCCATTTACTTGTAACTTATTAGCTGGAAAGGATAACAGACTTCTTCAGTTCACTGGTCATTGGCTTTGCAGACATGGTCATGTTTGAAAAAATAAAATAAAATACTACCTAGCTTGATAACTTCAATTGTGAACAGTCTAAATATGTGCTGGTATTAATTGCTTTCAAGTAATGGAACAAAATGGCAATTGACTGATTTCCACCTTAACACTGATTTCTTCTGGAAATGATTTTGGCACTTTCCAATTGATTTGGCATTAGTTTGGCTACTTCATACCTAGTTCCGGCCAGCGCATTGACTGTCCATGTGAACTTTAACCTTCGGCTGACATCATGCATTTCATTACAATGATTTAGATCAGCCAAGGGCCCAGGGCAAGACATGATTTACCACAGTCCAATAAAATCTGATAGACTACCAGACTCTGGGCCATTGTGTTAGAGGTCAGAGTGCACTCCATTAATGCAATAAGTGGGAGGAACATGCTAGCTGTAGCTTTCATGTCACGTTCTACATTGCTTTCACTTGATTCGACTTCATAAAATGTATCCTAGAATGTTCTTGAAAAGGATGAAAGTTAGTGGTATGGTTTGAAATAAGTAAGTAAATGATGACTTTTAGTATCATTAATGTACTATTATTGATTTTCTTTAAGCATTCAATGCTGGAATGTGGCTCCAAATGGCACAGTTTAAAGGAAAAACTGAGCAAACTGGCACGCAAAGTCAAAATCCATCTTTATGTATTGAGGGAGTTTGAAAACTTAGTGGAACAATAGATGGATGCCAGCCAGCAGCAAAACAACAACTGGGGAGCTGCCAAAGTGGGCGGAGCTTCTAAGGGAAACTTATATACATGCGGGAATGAGGATTAGAAGAAAAGGGCAGGCAAACGAAGGGGGGATTGATAGTGTGGAGAGAGCAGCTGTTGTGAGACCAGAAAGAAAGAAAAAGGGGAGAAGAGAGGGAGTAAGGGATCTCTGTTCTCCGCTGGGAGCCGAAGGCCAAGGGAAAGTGATTTCGTCCTTGCAGTTTCAATCCCAGACCCTGGCAGACACTATCGGAAGCAATAGAAAGTAATAAATGAATGGGAAGTTTTGCAGCAGTCACACAGAAAAGTGTCAGAGTCCAAGTTTGTTGCTGAGGAAGACCTCAGTGCAGTTGTGCATTGGCACTTTTGCACGTGAGGGAATTTTTTTATTGTAGAGGTCTGCAATAAGCAGCCTGCAGTCTAAGTAAGAGGTTACTACTTTAGGTTAAATGGTATTTATCAAGCAGTCAAAACTCACTGGAAGATGAAGTGCACAAAGAAATTTTGGTTAATCAAAGACATAATTTAGCTATTTAGCTATTGCTTAACATTATTCAATAGTCCACGCCAACTAAATCAAATCAGAAAAAAAAAAACATTAAGGAGAAAAGCAATTGAATGTATTTTACGAAGATTACGAAGACAAATTGAGAGAAATTAATTATCGATAAAATACATTGAGGGAGGTTCTTGGTTCAGTCCAGTGGGGTTTGATTGGATGGAGAAATATCTGAATGCGAGCTTGAAGTGGATTGTAAAAAAAGTGAGTTTAAGCGTACAAAAAGTAGTCCGACATACACCCCCAGAGAAGTCATATACATTATTGAATCATTCACAGTAAGATCACAGTTAAATTATTATAAAAGATAATTCACAATACAAAAAACATTTCTATAATACATAGGGTGAATTTTCATTTCATGGTTTCGGCAATTTTTTTGTTATACAAGTACATTTTTTGATTTCACGTTGGCCTTTAACACTTTCTCCTTTCTCCGTTTTTGGAAACCACTGTATGTAAGTCATTTAGGTTTATTCGAAAAGTGTAAACGCTGTGACTCAGAGTAACTGTTATCAAAACATTTCTGTTTGTGTCTGTATTCCGGCCAGCCTGACATAGCAACAGAGATTCAGCCAATCATGTGCATCTGGGGATGGGACTTTTGTTTTTGACCAACCAATAGAAGAACAGGGGAGTTTGGGCAACCTGTTTGAAAGCAGTCATTGTTTCTTTCAATTATATTCAGTGCAATTTCACATTTCAACTTCAACTAATCATTATATATATATTGAATACTATTTATACCTTTAAAATAATTGTTATTATTATTCTGTTTGTTTCTGTATTCTGATCATCCTGACATAGCAACAGCAGCACAGCCAATCATGTGAGTTTAGGGGTGGAACTTTCAATTTGACCAACTAATAGAAGAACAGGGGAGTTTGGGAAACCATTTTGAAAACAAATCTTTAATAATTTATGTTTTTCTTATGCTTTTAAAAATACTGTTATAATGAACAGGTATTGCTCTGTTTCTTTGTGTTTACCAATCCACCTGACAGAGCAACAGTGTCTCAGTCAATAGCTTGGGTTTGAGGACGGGACTGTTGACCAATCAGATCTGAGAAAGCTGTTTGAAATTCCCTTCATTGAAAATACACACTTAAGCTTCAACTAGCCATTTAAAGTCATTTCAAAAATTTCTGTCGACCTTATAAAGTTATAATGGTTATTGGAGGTCCATCTTACAAAAGTAACCAAAAACCAATAATCATCAAGCCTTGTATGAATTAACTTTGGAAGCAGCCCACGATGACATTTTCTTTTCTTTTATTTATCTTTGAAAACCTTTCACTAGGAACCTTTAAATGGTTCCACACATGCATGTAGGAGGACATATCTGTTTTATGAAAGATACAGCGCACAGCAAAAGCTTTTCTAAGCCTTAGAAGAACATTTTGTCAGTGTCAAAAGTCATTCAGTATAAACCCACCAGAGGTTGACATGAATAAAGCTTCCTACATGCAGTGTGCTATCCAAAACTAAAGGTCAGCCTTTTTTATGTTTTAATTATTTTTATTTTAGATTTACTTGTAGACAACATGAATTCAAAATATACCCCATTCATTTTCATAAAGGGATAGTTCACCCTTTTGTAATTTCAGTTAAAGAGACAGTAAGATGAAAATTCTAAGCTTCCTATCACTGTTTATAAGTCCTGTACAATAGGTTTAAATCCATCAAAGGTTAAAAAAAAACATTGTAATTTTGTCAAAATATCATTTTAAAATTACCTCAATTCTCAGAGATCCCCAAACGGTTCGCACGAAGCTGTTCAAAATATTCAGTTTCCTTAAACCCCACCTTTCGGTAGCATATTGTGTTCTGATTGGTCAACTGACATAGTTTTGATTGGTTGTTCCGCACACAACTTCACGGTAAACAATGAGTTAGCATCTTTTTGGGGTGAATTATGTCTTATTCCTCTCATCGCGAAGCAAACAGTAAAATAAAAAACTTGAAGAACAGTCTCGCTGCTTTTTCTTCTGTGTGGGTGTATTCAAGCCGCGCGCTTCAGTTTGAATCTGAATAGCGCGTTCAGCACGGGGGCGTGGTCACATTGGATATAATGAAGGGAGACGTGAAAGATTGGACATCACGTTGTTTTCATATGGATTACTTTATCACAGAATATCTGTTTTGGCAGCACTTGTTTAGTTTTAAAGTAGACATGTCAAGTTTTCTATAGATATCTCATGTCTCTTCGTTGAGTATTCACGGAGTTACACTTCATTTTAATGACGTGTTTGTAAATGAAGATCAGCGCAGACAAAGGTTTCAGACAGCACACCTTGTTTGTTATCTTTATTTTATAAGTGCACAAAGTTATGTCTGTATCCAAAAAAAAGTTAGACCCTTTACAGATTCGATTGATTTTCGATTGAGTTTTTTTTAGGCGGTAGGCGGAGATTATTATGCAAAGTGTTTTAGTGATGTACATAGAGATGGGCAAAAGATTTGAAATCTATAACTACTCGTTTCAGCGATTCAGAGTCGACTCCTTACTTTAGAAGCCAATAACTTTATAAATCGTGTACTTTTTGGTTTAATTACTTTGCATATTGTTTACACTGATGGACAGTTACATCATACACTGTAATACAGGTAATTTTTTAGTTCACATCTGTGTGGCTCTTTAAACCTTGAATGAAACCGAAACTTTCAAGCTTTTTTTTTGCTTTGCAAATCTTGACTTGTTATGAATCAAGAGTCCAGATTAATGAAGAATTCTTAATAATAACATTCTTAACTGATAAACTGGCATTTTATTATTTTATAACTTAAGAATATTTTGTATTTCCAAAAACGTCTTGTAAGAATGTTTATCTTTTTTAAGGTCTTGTTTTAAAGACAAAACTTCAAAAATCATCATATATAACCGCTTATGGTATCTTTAATGAATTTATTGGGTTGTTTCAAATATTAAGCATTACAACATAACACTAGCTAGAACTGCCACCAAGCCAGTTGTGATGAAAACAAAAAAGGAAAAAAAGAAAGAAAAAAGAACTGCCATATTATCAGATAAACCTGTCATTTATTCTTATAAACACATTTTAAGAATTTTTCAAAGAATTGTACATTTCTTACAAACTCTGTCCTAAGAAATCTAATGAATCCGTCCCCAGAAAATAAGTAGAAAGAGCTGCGAGCGGCGGACCGTGCAAGAGGGCGGTCTCTACTTTAGTTTACTAATTCCTGTTGCTTTTAATGAGCTCATTAATATTCACTGGAGCCATTTCCCCCCTCCTCTTTAGCGCCTAATTACCAGCTTTATTCAGCTTTGCACAGCTGTAGTTCATGTATTATTCATTGTTAATTGCAACTTCGATAGTCATTAATAAAGACTTGTGTTCCTCCTTTGGAGGAGATGACGCACTCACTATGGAAGGCTGACTGTGTGTTGTGCCTCTGGTGCTCTGGATGACGATGATGATGGTGATTATTATTTTGGGTGAATGTGCATCACAGCAGTGCTCAGCAGCTGTGGCGAGAGGGCGGAGTGAGTGCGCGCATGTGTGTGCGTGTCCTCTATTAAAAACGCTATTGAAATATTTGTTTGCACGCCTCAATGGCATTTAATCTCCTGTTGTTCATCAGTTTCCACTTGATTTATTTCTTCACCTTTGCTTATTTATTGAATTTAATTACACACAATGCTACGGATTGTGGTTGTTTGTTGGTGCGAGTTTACGCGAGCAAAGTTTTTTCTTCCTTTCTTTTTTCTTTTTACACCTCCCTCTCCTCACCCCAATTCCCCCCTCTCTCTCTCTCCCCCCAAAATCAGTCATTGTAGACTTGGTAAATTGATAAAAAATTCCCACTGGGTGGCAGCCAGGGTGCCAACGGTGCCAAACGACTCTGGGTCTATGGCAGCCGGTGCCGTTCGGATAAAATATCACCCTGATAATTCTGCATTAATCGTCCAGTGCCTGCACCAATATAGATGAGGCACAGGAACAAGGAGTCTGTGGTTTTTAGGACAAGAAAATCTGTGTGTGGGAGCCATTGGTGAACCAGAGCAAGGTCACAAGGTTCTTGAGTGATTTATAGATCATATGGATGCGTTGGAGATGTGTCTGTGGGTGACTAATTTTAGGGCAAGCTGCCCGCAGGCGTTTATAGAAGTGTGTTAAGGTTTATGTGTTAATATATGCATGTTAGGGTGCAAACCTGTGTGTGGGAAATAGCTGAAAGACTTGATATTTATACATTCTATATATATATATATATATATATATATATATATATATATATATATATATATATATATATATATATATATATATTGTGAATTGTTTTCATTTATTGCATATGTGCCTGTTTTTTTTTTATTTAGGGTTAGTTATACACTGTTATAGATAGATAGATAGATAGATAGATCTATCTATCAATCTGTTGTGTGTGTGTGTGTGTGTGTGTTATTGAGTCAGAGAGGGAGTGACAGTGTTGACCTCCTGCCAGAGGGGAAGTGCTCAGAGCCAGAGGACTGCTAGTATGTTTCAGCATCAGCACTGACCCTCGCTGTCATTTCAGCTGATGAACTGAAGGCCGAGGATCTCCCGCAGATACGCACACATGCGTGACACAAGCACACACACACACCTCGCTCCGGGGTGAGTCAGTAATAGGACTATGAGTCACGTATACGGGTCTATGAATCATGGGTTTCTCAGTAAAGCTCTGCTCCATAGGAAGCACTTTCACCCTTACGTGCTACTATCTACACATGCTCTCCTGCAGTGACTTAAGTGGCAGCTTGGAGATAAGATTATGAATGTGATCTAAATGTCTCATGAAATATGTCTGCATACTGTGTTATGACACATGCATGTGTTCAATCCTATGCACATATTTATGTGGAGCAGGTTGCATTATATATTTGCAAAGATATTGTAATGACTAAATATTTTATTTATTTGGGATGGATGATATAAATGTATGATAAATAATAAGTGAATAAATAAGTAATAAATAAATGTTAACTGAAAATAGATCAAATAAATAATCGGATATTTTTCGTTTTGTCTTTAGTGCCTTGTTGTTTGACCCAGTTTAGTGTGTGCGTGTGATTACTGTACTAAGTTCTCCTGTTGTCTATTAATTAACCTATTAGTTCTCATTTGGTTTAGTACTTATATTCCCATGTTTCCTGAGTTTGGTGTCTTGTCTTAACATCGTGTTTGGACGTGTTGCTAGCCTGTTTCTCTGTATGTCCCTGCTATTTGGATTAAAGATTATTTCCCACATTATTCCATCTTTGTGAGTACACTGTTTAACACGTTTCGTTTCAATAGCATCATAGCATTTTTGCATGTAGATATATCATTTATAAATGGAATTTCATTTTCTATCAAATTTTGGAGAAAGCCAATGCTTGCCATGTAATCTGAAAGCAATCCCCCTACCTGCCATTGTTACTAGAATAAAAAAAGGATGCGCACACACATACACACACACACACACATAGCAGCAGCAGAAGAAACATTGACACACACTGTTGGAACGAGTTTGACGAAGCAAATAACTCACGTTCAGGGGCTTTCATGCCTGTCCGCCATTCTGCTATCTGAGGCTCCCGGGCTGTGCAGAGAAATCTCTCGATCTCTTTCCTAGGCTCGGAGACTCGCAGCGTGCCGATGGCATATCTCCAACACACCCTGATGTGACGAGCCGGTTGGATGGCAGTCTGACGGATTGAGGGCCACATACTGCGAGCCCAATCTTTGCCCCTCCCCTGCCCACCCCTCACTCTGCCAGCCCGCTGATATTGTGTCATATCATCAACACCAACCAAAGCTGGAAACGTTCTGAAAAGACTGTTGGAATGGATAAAATGGCGGGTTTTGTGAGAGATAATGACCAAAGCCATTTAGAATCTCGACTGGACTCTTTTTTACGACTTCTCGGGCCAATGAGTTTAAACTTATGGGGTCTTTATTCATTGCTCTTCATTGACTTTACATGAGGTAAACAAAGTGGCCTTTACTTTTAGAAGATCTGCCACATCTGCACATGTGCACAATAGCCATGCACGACTGGCAGAGTCCTGCAGTTTATAAGGTCCATGCAGCACTATTACATTGCTCATCGGGTGCTGATTTACACTCCCTGCCATGGGATGAGGCTTTATTTATTTTTTCGTAGTGCCATCTTTTTCTCAGAATAACCAGGGCCCCTTCTGGAAAACGGCTTTAAAACAAAAGACTGTATGAAGGGATGAGGAAGAGGAGAGGAAAAAAGGGGTGAGAGCAGGGTCTTGAATCTCATTTGATTTACACTCTAAGGAAAGCCAAGGGGGAATTAGGAAACTAGCTGTGGAGAACCCCCCCATCACTGGCACAGGGAGACTTAGCAGTGTTGTGCCTGACTTAAGGGCATGTGTTTTTTTTTATGTTAGTCTAATGGAGCCTTTCCACTGTGCTGAGATTAACTTTCCCTGCCCTCGCTCTTTGGATAATGAAGTGCTTATACTACTAAGCATGCTGCAGCACATTCTGTCTTATCCAAAACCTTGAATACTGAATTGCTGTGTAGTTAGCATTAGCTTCCCGCCAAAATATTGAATGGCCTTCATGGAAAATGCAGCATAAACCAGCCTAAACTGGTTTGCTGGTCTCCCAGCCTAGTTCAACTAGTGTGTTTTGTGCCAGTTTTCAAGGAGTTTCAAGGAGTATATATATATATTAAGCAGATGGATGTGAAAATGTGCAGGGAAATGTGCAGCTAAAAAAAAGAAAATCAAGAAATCAAGGCAGGAAATAAAACCTTCTTTTCTCTCACTGGTTTTATTGCCAAGGACTCAGCTGGCTTAGTCTCATGGTTATGTTTCATGGCTATGACGAATGTGATTAATTCATGCAGTTGTTACACTACTCTGGCCACCACTCAGAAGAAGAAGTCTGCTTGTCGCATGAACTGTGCTAGAAATGTGTAGCATAAACCCGCTTTGCTTCAGAATCTTTTCATCAAGTCTTCACGTAGTAACACAATCAAGTAGGAAAGTCTGAACCAGAGAAGGTGTCATCATCATCATCGTATTTTCAGGAGCAAGCAGTAACCTTTTTCCCCCATGTACCTTAATTCAGTTTCCCGCCTCATTTGTTGTTAACACAAGCTCCTGAGCTTGACTGCTTCCACGGCTCATGTATTCCGTCTCGTGCTTGGCCCCCTGTATTGCCGATACCAGTTTGCCAACAGAGAGCAAACGACCCGACCCCAGAGTGTTGAAAAGATGTGCCAGCATTACTCTCCATTACTGCCTGTGCTCATTGAGGGTTTCATCGCCCCTCCAAGCTCTTTGTTCTTTTATGCATTTGTAGATAAATAACCAGGTCCCATATTTGTTCTGACCTTTTTGTTCTTGTGCATATGTACATGAGGTGTCCAAATGGACTGTTAAGGTCCAATTGCATTGTGAATCTTCTTTGCTAACAAATGTCAGATGCATCAATCGACAGCAACACGCCGAAATAACATGGAAGCAGTTGCTCTAGTAAAAAAGGAGTGAGCTTTGGTGTGTGTGTGTTTGAGCACGTGTTAAGGAGCAATTGAAAACCCTACTCATTAACTCCCAACTCTGCAGTTCCAAGTTTTCATGGATTAATCAATGCTAACTTACTTTATCAGAGCCACTTATTTTCCCAATACAGGAATCCAAGCTTGTCCCTGACCAGCAACTTGATAACAGGAAATATTTCACATTGCCAATGTTCCGAGCCACCTCAACCCCATTTCTCCTTTTACCTTCTTTAAGTCTTTGAGAGCATGTACGGGTAGGTATTAAGGGTAATTCTAGCTCACAGAAAAGTTCATTTTGCAGATTTTCCTTCTGTAATTTGTAACTGTACCACATTAAGACAGGCGCTTAACAGAGCTTAGATAAGCAGCACTATTCTGCAGGATTCAAGGAATCCAGATGCAGTTACGAAGGCATGAGTTTAAAGTCTGTCCCTGGTGCAGACGGTCATTTCTAGCTTTACTGACAGACTGAATCCCCTCTTCCGCTCATTGTCTGGGAGAAATGCTACTGTTTGATCTTTCTTCTCCTGATCGACCATTGAAGGCAGGCATCTCCTTAAGATGTAGTTTGCCCTCTCTCTCTCTCTCTTGCTCTTCTGCCTCAGGTACTGCCTCAGATGTGTTGGCCTACTCTGATGAGCTATTTATGTATGCGTTTATTTATCTATTTATTAGATGTGGTTGCTCAGCGGTCATATCTCCCAGTCTACCTCCGGGGAAGGTTGCGCTACAGACCGACAGCCAACTTGACAAGTTATTTGATTTTGGCAGGGTCGTAACCAGTTGTTAACAACCCACACCCCTTTCCCCTCCCTTCTTCCTGCTGCCCTCTTTGTTGTCTAAAGTAATAACCGGCTCATTATGGGATGTGAGAAATATCTACTAAGAGATTATGCTCAAAATAAAAGGCGTGAAAGGTGATGGGAAATGGATCCTTGCAGCATCTGTAATTAGCTAAGGGGATTGTGGACAATGCTCCCCAGAGAGTCTTCTGCGTGCTACCCCCACTCAACTTGATGGCTGCCACAGTGGTGTTCAGAGCCACATTGAGTGTGTAATTAATGCATTTACTGTATGTACTGCTGGCCTGTTTGGCTCCTCTTCAGTTAGAGGGCATTTACAACTGGGAGCTAACAGGGGCACAAGGTTACAGCTGCTCCAGTTTTCCTGGCCCTCGCTCTCTACTGTCACAACAGCTACACCATTAGAGTTGGTCTGTTTGAAAGCCAAATAGCGTAAACTTATTTTTGTTTGTGCTGATTGCATCTTGCAATGTGTAGATCGTCCTGCACAGTTTCTCTCTCGCTTCTTTCATCTTCATGGCGCCGTTTCGAAATCGTGATGGAGAATGTTAAAAGTGCTGAGTCATTTGTCTGATCGGCTAAGTGAAACACATTTGGAGCAAATGAGTCAGGAAAAGAAGTGATTGAAATAGCAGTGGAAATTTCCATGAGAGAGGAGCTAGGGTTTCTGTAGAGGAGCGCGTGGGCTGAGGCAGATGGAGGCAAGGGTCTAATCCCCTCACACACATACACACGCACACACTTCGCCACAGGAACACTGAAGGGCAAATGTTTGAATCATTTAAAACTCAAGGGAACCGGATCTATTCCAGTGCCCAATGGCATGCTGGAAATGAATGCGGGCAGTGACCTGCAGTGCCGCTTAATTAACAGACAGAAGACGGAGAGTCCAGAGACATGGAGATAGACAGGGATATATAGATAGGAGCGATAAAGATGGATGGTATTTGGATGACTGATCCTTATCGTGCCAGGTTTACTGGTACTGAAGGAGTAGTTAATTGGGGTTGGGGTGATTGCCCCACCTGTCTCCAACCTTTTACATCTGTAGTAACTTTTATGCATGAGAAGTCAAACCATAAAACGAAAAGTGCACCAGCTAGAATCACTAGTGGGATGTCAGATGACTCGTAAGTCTGAAAGGATCATTGGATGTTGCTAACATGCATCGTGGGACCTTCCCTATAGCCTAGTCCTTGAAGATATGACCCTGCTTCCTAAAGATAGGCTGGCTGCCCAAAGTCTAGGCGATTTTGATGATATAGTGGTCCCTTATTTAATCAACTGGCAGCATTTATTTGGTGTTTGTTACCCTCCTTTGACCTGTGGGGACTATTAAATGTCACTCCCCTGAGAAAGAGAGACAACTTTGCCCAACTTTGCTTCACCTTTAAAGGTCAATTGTTGCCATGGTGACAGTTGCACCCCTTTCAAACCAACCAATCTGTGTCAGCTTCCTTTTAGTTTCCGACTTGTTTTCACCTCTATATCGCATTATCTCTTTCTCGCTCTCTCTCCAACCTTCTCGCCTTCCCCTTGTCCTGACAGATTACAGGATGTTTTTCTTCAATGTTTGGCCTCCGATACGGTGGCTGACGTTTTTATTAAAAGTACTAGTCATGAACGTGGGGGCTTAAGTGAAGGTGCAACAGGCAGGACGGACGTGACCAGACTCCCCCGTAGCATCACCACAGCCCATTGATGAGAATTAATTCAGCAGCCGATATGCAGAGAGGCGGGAGAAACCAGGAGGATTAGAACTTGAGTTTTCCAGTCACGGTACAGCAATTTATTAGAATTTGTTTGCTTGGCCCTGAAGTCTTCATACCCCCACCCTGACGGAACGAGAGAGAGAGAGAGGCTGGAGGTGGGAAGAGTGAAGGAGAGGAGGGGCTTGGGGGCCATGGGATTGAAATGCAAATGAAGAGACAGTCAGCAAAACCCGACTTCAAGGGATTTAAGCCACTTTGACAGTTACACTGTCTCCTAATCAGGCACAATGCGATATATAGTGATTTACCCCACTTTTCACACTTAAAATTAATACAATAGGAATGTGGATGAGATTTCAGTGTGGGTGGGGCTATCTAGTGCACTATTCTTGTTTTTGTTGCTAAACCCCATTTACACATTCAAAAGTCTTTCTATATAACTTATGGTATTGACCAGAGGCTACAAATTAGATAGATAGGTGACATCAAACTTCAGCTAAAAGTTATTTTGTGGTTTTATTGTGATTTAATTTTTGGTTTGACTGTTTCCAGAGTCAAATACTTGTTTCTTTAAATATTCCTTTATATACAAAGGTACTATAGTGATATAAATTGTTGGATATTTGGCATTGAGTTATTTACTTGTTTATATGCCAAGACGTAGTACTTACATAATGCTCCAAAATACCTGGTAAACACATGGTAATAAAAACATAAGAGTATATTACAGCAGTGGCAGTGGCAGTAGTACAGTGTGGTACAACATCTTTGTGGAACAATTTCTGATGACTGGGATAATATTGAAGTAACTGCTGTTTGGAATTAAGCATTTAGTTTTGACAGAGGAAAACGTCAAAATAACAGACGTTTAGACAGCAACATGACTTTCAAATGATTAAAAAAAATCTTTTTGCATGTTTCTTATGCATAGTTTCTTGACATAGCAGGTTTGTTAATAATGCAAATGATTTGGGTACACCCACATCATCCTGTGTGAATTGAAAATGACTTTAAAGAGACTTTCACTGTAGTGTTCCTGTAGCTCAACTGGAAGTGTGTTGCGTTAGCAAGCAAGCTAGTGCAAGGTTGAGGGTTCGATTCCCCGGGAACACATGGTAAGTAAAAATTGATAGCCTGAATGCACTGTAAGTTGCTTTGGATAAAAGCATCTGCTAAATTTATAAAGTTAAAGTTAAGTAAGTAGTTGCTGTTGAATCTTTAAAGGAATAGCCCCCCCACCCCATACAAGCACCATACACATTTTGTTAATGTCGTCAGTATGATTTATACACTGTATTATAAGTCTTCTGAAGCTTCATGAAGGTTTGTTTGAGAAACTGACATTTTTGAATGCGCTAGTTCTTTAATTTGATTTACTCTGATTTGCTTTTGAGTCATATGCAGATGTCAAAACTTGAAATATCTTGTGTTTTCGACCGCCCTATACCAAGTCCAAAGACTTTATTGAAGAATTTATGAGACAGAGGGTGAGTTAGCTTCATGAATGAGGTGCTCTCATGAATCTTCTGCTTTCAGTGATTAGGAAAAATACAATATTAACCTTTAATGGCCTAAAATGAAAGGCACACATATCACCTTGTTGACAAGAAGTGTGTATTATGAGGATTCTGGGTAGAGAAGCAAAAGTAGGAAAGTTCAGGAAGAACTATTGCGTTAAGTTAGTGTTATGCTGGGAAGTGGGCTGCAATATGATGTGACAGACATTGAGTCAGCTTCTGTTATTTAGGGCCTGAGCTCAGCAGGAAAGCATCTCTTTAGCCATGCATTCCCAGCATGCAGTGTGGATGCAGCTTTCCACCTTATCAGCTGCAGCAGGGATTTAGAACGCTGAGCTATACCGGAAGCGTCTGAAAAATTAAGACGAGAATGCATTGGAGAACTTTGAAAGGAATGTGTTTCTATATCCTTCCACATTATGCAATGCTCCAGATGAACAGGAAATGCTTAATATTAAATGAAAGGAGAAATAACACAGACATGATTGTAAGAAAAACTGCCGCTATTAAAATGTCATTCATATTCAAAACAGGGACCTTTTATTGGTAAGGAAAGTCTATTTTGCTGCCATGTTTGGCCAGATATACAGCAGACAGATTTATCTCAGGACTATAAATAATTTACTATGTCTAAATCCCTCCAAAAATATCATGACCCAGAGAGCTGAATTATGTTTTTACATATTCCAGTGATAGGTTGGACATGAATTAATTGATACTAAAATCGTCGAAAGATTTGAAAATGAATTCAATACATCTTCAAGGGCCCAGGCTCATTAATAAGTCACAGTAAATAAACATAATATGTCAGCATGCAAAACGTATGGGAAGTTGTAGTTCTTACGGAACCATGTATCATTGAATGTCTATCTGGCACGTTGACGTTAAAAACTATTCCTTGGCTTCAACTGTGTGTCATGTGTAGCATATCTGATAAAAATAGTTAATCTAGTGTTTTTAATACGTTAAAGCTCCAGTATGCGATTTTTGACCACAAGAGGGCGCATTTCCAACAATAACAAAGGCGAAGCTTGATGACGCTATGAAGCAGGTGACGATGGGAGATGTATTTTTTATGCGTTTTCACCATAGCAATGTATCTTAATTGGATAAACGAATCATGATCACGGATGAGGTAATTTATTCGTTTTTGTATTACCTGTATATCTGATCATATTATTTTATGTCATCATAATTAATGAACTGCAAGGAACGTGAAATGTTATATTATATTACCACGTTACAACTTACAGCTATTTGTTAAATGATTTGTTGGGTTAATGTTGTCCAGTGTTACGTGTTTAATGCCGTGTTGTTTAACGTGCTCAAACCAATCGTTCTAAAAGTAAATTTGAACGAACATTTGCAAGTAATGACTAAATATATTTTTAACAACACATATCCAATCGTATTTAATTGTACTGCCATAATCTCGGTCACCACACGTGATAAAAATCCTTACCTTAGTACAAAGAGCAATTTAACTTTGTTTATAAGTGCTATTATTGACAGTTGCATGTGTTGCAGGGAAACACAGATACATCCTCACTGGAATTATCAAATCCAGATGAGACCTGGACCATCTTTACTGTAACTATTGCGTTACTTGTACAATAACAAAATACATAATTGATTTGCTTTCCTGTCTATCAATACATTCACGAGAGCAGAGTCTCTGTCAAGTCCAAGATTTTCGCGCAGCTCTCTCCATCTCGTAAACGCCTGGCCGATATTTATCCTGGTTTTATTCCTCTGTTTGTCACACAGTCTGCGTGTATCCGAATATGGATTCTTACGTTTTACTGGCACTTCAATACTCGCCAAAGAGTAATCGTGATCCATAACAACGACAACCAAACCATATGTGCGGCTATAACATAACCACCACTTCTGCATTTGACCATGTGATATTCCGGTGTGGTGGAACATCACATGGTCTACACCAGAAAAAAAAGTATAGAGCGGACATTGCTTCACTGAGAGGCGACATTTCTTTTCCGGGACGGCCAGTTATTTAAAATCGGAACTTCTCTGAAATAAAAAATCTTTGGAGACTTTTGAGATATTGTAAGTACACAACTGGAAGAAAATTTATCACACTGTGCAAGTTATTTTCAGAAATTTTATTACAAAATTCCTCCATATTGGAGCTTTAACTTCAGAATGTCCGGGAACAACACATGATTATATAGTACTTTCAGCTAAATTTATTGTAAACTTAACTAAACTTTCAGAAAACTCAAGTAAACTTTGAGAAACATGTCGGTTTTATGTCAAATATGCAATGAAAGAATGCTAAGCTAAAGGCATTGACATTGGCAGCTTCTGATTGTTTTTTTCTTGTAGCTTAGCATTGATGAATATGAAAGATATGCGAAAGTATCGCATGACAAACTGACTATACTGTATATGAGGTATATTTATTCTTAACAAGAGTAGCGCATAGAGCTATGGCAGGCTGGGTGGTAGCTAACGTGCTGTTTGAGTATATGTGTGTATGTGTGTGTGTGTGTGTTTGTGCGGCTGCATGCCAGCTTTACGGTGACGGGGTCATTTACATATAAATGAAAGTTGCCGATCACACACGGCTGACTCCATTTATTCTGGCGGACGGACAGGCAGGCTTGGCTAGCATCGACACACTGCCGAATTACTCCAAATTACCACATTTCCATCTCCACATCAGCCCTGTCAAACAAGTGCTCATTGTCGCCACATTTTCTCTTCCTTTTTCCTCTTGCAACCTCCTCCCCCCAACCCTTTCTCCACCATAAGGAATAAGTCTTAATTGGTAATGGAGAATTTAAAAGGGCTGTCACTGCCTGTGCTAGGCACCCGGGCAGCAACCCACCATACTGAATTAGAGAGATGTTTTGTGTTGGGTGTGAAACTAAGACAGTGTGGTAAAAACCTCAGAGATAATAGATCATCAGGGATGTAGAATTGGAATAGCGGAAGGCTGTTTTGTAATTTAGCTGTCACGATTCTTCATCCAGCTAACATCTCGTTAGATGGCTTCTTTCTAAATGAGAATTTGTAGCTCTCTTTCATTTGTGAAGTATTAACAGTCTTTCTTTAATTTGGTGTGGGTGCACACTTTACATTACTAATCGCAGACTAGGTACGCCAAATACTAGATAATTATGCAACTCTCCCTGTAAGGCGATCGGTCTAGCTAAAATTGTGGATTTCTCAGAAATTGTTATTCCCGAGAGTGCTATTCTGGAATAATCCATCCTGACTCTGGGAGCTGAGAAGCTGTGATACAGAAATATTGAAGTTGCTCCCTTACCTTGTCAAACCATGATGAAGAGAAATCTCTGCAGCAAGACCTCCCAAATATCATTTATTTGATATTCCATCCACCTAGCGTATCTATAATCTTGGGTTGCTTCAGAGCAAGAAGCAATCAGTAGCACCATGAAATCAATGGCAAGGACAATTATGAGTGAGCGTGGAGGTTAACAGGACGTGTATGTCTGTGCTATCATGATGCAGCCGGTGAAACGATGGTTGTCTGTCCCTAGTAGGAATAGGTCAAGCGGTCACTGCATGACAAGACCAGGATTGTGACTTGAGACCTCTAGAACCTGAGGCTAACCTGTCCAGTCAGTGATGTCATTGGTGACTTTGGGATTCGATTAGTGGCCTTGGAAGAGGAGCTGGCCCAAAGCCCAGAGGTACAGCCATAATTGATCTGTCATAGAAGATGCCCCTGCAACCTCCCTTGTGGCCCCAGCTGAATCCCCCAAAAGCCTGCTCCCCGTGTCTCCATCTCCACCTGGAGAATGAAGCCATAAAGTGGCCTGAAGGTCACATTAATGATGGAGATGGAAAATAAAGAGGCCCGAGATGTTGGATACTGACCATAATTGCCAGTGAACAGTGGGGTTATTTGATATTGATTCTCAATGAGGGGAATTCATGATGTCTATGCAGGGCATTTACGTGTCTGCTCGATGACTGTAGGCCAGTCAATACCGCTGTGCGGCACCTGGGAACCCGAGGAGACCCTCCATCCCGAGGCTTATTTGAATGGGCGAATTGTTATTGGTTCTCTCTTCTCTGCAGCCGTTGTGTGACCTCATTTGTATTTTTAGTGAATTATTCTGGTTGCACAACCTGAACCCACTTAAGCGTGTCACTTAGCATTTGTTGAAGTTTCGCCGGGGTGTGGGCCTCATCAGGTTTCCGCCTGGGAGTCTGCGGTTAAGTGCCCGCTTGTCATGTTTATTTATTTCATTCTTTTTTCTTTTTTCTTTTTGTATTTTGTAATGCAGGATTGCAAAGCTGATGGTGGCTGTCTAGGTTGTTTAAACCAGCAATCCTCAACCGGTTTTGCTCTTACAAGTGGTGTTCTAACACAGAAAGAGTTTGGCATTGTTGGAACCCGTATTTAATGTAATACAATGTGTCTCAACCATATCATTTATCGGCAAATAGAGAGATTTTTTCCTTTAAATGCATCACTGTTTGCCTTTGCCTTCATCTATCACTCACTTAAAATCTTTAAAAATACAAATAATTTAGTTACACTGTTAAATGTAATCTTTAAAAAAAAAAATCTCAAAATACATTTTTCACACTGTAATGTTGTGTTGTTTATGTTTACTTATAACATTTTAAAGTAATATTTAATTTAGTTTATTATAGACAAAATAGAACATACTTTTGATATTGGATGTTTATTCAATGATTATTGGCATCAGCTAGAATTTTACTATAAATTGAAAAACTAAATAGTATTAATTTTCAATAATTGCCCTTTATTCATTAAAGATGATCTGTTTATTGGTATTGCCCAGAATTTTACCATCAGTATTTATTTTCTTTTACCTTGTCAGGTGTTTGAGAATGACAAGTCACACAATCTATCTGTGTTAGCATCTTTCTAACTTGACTTCCTTTTCCTAAGTGAGAGATGAATTAGCGCCAAACTTCTGTGTTAGCATCTTGCTAATCTGGTTTCCTTTTCCTAAATGAGAAATAAATTAGCGCCAAAATTCATTTGATTGGATACACAACTTTAGTTGTCGACACCAATAGGCCTACTAAAGATACAAGAAGTATTTTATCCTGTCTTTTGAAAGCTGAAAAACTTTTTTATTTAGCTAAATGACTAGTTTAGCATTGTTGTTGTATTTAGCATTGTTTTTACCGGTTGTCCACAACCCTATCAGAACAGACCTGCGGATATTTTTATGGTCACGACCCACAAGTTGAGAACCACAGTTTTAAACAGCTAAAGGATAAAGAACAGGTGAAGGTGTTGCCATACGCACAGCAGCGTAATCCCGCTAAGTCGTCATTAGATTACCTGCCGGTGTCAGTAAAATGCTGCAAATCCGCTGAAAACTCATCCTGGCCTAACTTGAAAACATGACCATGTTAAAGCCGCTAAGTCTGATCCCAATTTGAATAATCGTAACTGTTTATATGTGGTGAGATGCCTAATCCCTGTGACTCACACTATAAGGGGCACTCACTTGAACGCATGACGTACTAGTGTGGAAGTACAAATGACACAAAATATTGAAATTGGCCCCTGTAGGCAATTACTCATTCTTGTCCATGCCTCACGTTTTTGTTTTTGTTTTCTTCTTTTTTCCTCTGCAGGAGAGACACTTCCTGGTGACACTTTATTATGCATGGAAAATCACTCTTCTATGGCCCTACACCAACCCTACACCTAACCCTAACCCTCACAGGAAACTTTGTGCATTTTTACTTTCTCAAAAAAAAAAACATTCTGTATGATTTATAAGCATTTTGAAAAATGGGGACATGGGTTATGTCCTCATAAGTCACCCTCTCCTTGTAATACCTTTGTCATACCCATGTCATTATACAGAGTTGTGTCCTGATATGTCACAAAAACAAGAGCACACACACACACACAATTGCAATGTCAAGTGTTCATGGTAAGAATATGTTGGACCACATGCCCCCTGGCCACATGTGTTGTTGATTCGTCTACAGTACCTTGGACTTTTTATTGATTTATTTTAAACAAGGTGGAAAAAAATACTTGAGAAATGAGAAGCTTGAGGTGACAAAAAATGATGGAGGAAGTTAGAAAAAATATAAACCTTTTCTTTTTAAAAGACTAGATCTAACAACTTTTTGTGGCATTTTATGAATATTTTGACACATAAAAAAAAGTGATTTAAAATTGTGAAATTAGCTCTAATTTTTCTAATTATAAAATCACAACCATCTTTTCAGATTCCATTCTGAATCTGGCCAGTCATATAGCAATCACATCACAGGACTATCGCATAAATCTGGCTTTGTTGCATCTTTTTCTAGCCAAGAACCGCCCACTTTAGCGAAACACCTCAGTTCTTGTTTTTATGCACTTTTTAGGGGATCGTCTATCTCAGTAATAGAAATTTATAAAAAAAGATACAATAATTGAAAAAAATAGTGAGGCAGTATCTGTGAATGCTTGTACAGAACCCTAACTACACTTGAAAAAAAAATGGGTTGTTGAGAGCGAGGGAGGAAAAGACATTAACTTTATTTAAAAATCATTTTTATTTTTCTCCATTTCAGTGGTTTCTTAATGGTCTCCGAGCACAGAATTGGCAAAAATGGGCATCTGTGACACGCCACAGTTACCCCAATAAAATGACTCCCTGCTTAGTGAATCCTAAGTTGTGCTCTACCTAATCAATGCCCCCCATTAATTCTTCTTAGCTTGGTTTTAACGGTACAAGCCTGGAGTTTAGCACTCCACAAAAGCCACCTGTTCTGAATGGGTCACCTTTATAAGTCTCGGGCCCTGAATTGATTTTCAGCAGGACTTATTTCATGAACCAGGTCTTTGGGACAAGACACAGATGAAGATGAACTAGGAGGCTAAATCACTTTTCTTTGGTCTCTTTTTTAGCTCGTCCTACCTTTCGCTTGAACCCCCCCGCACCTTTTCCCATAATTCTCTTCTGTCATGTTTCCAGTGGAGTGCAGCCAACGCGGAGTTTCAGAAAAAGACATTTTTTTTTTGCACTTAACGTCTTAACACCAAGATGGATACATCATCTGTCACATTTGAGTTGGTCTATGTGAATTACTAGCATGTGTAAACAGGCCTTCACAGGCGGTGGGTTAAAATATCAAGCGCAATGTGCATGTTTAAGATTGCTCAAGCATTAACTAGAAGCCTAGCGAAGGGTTGATTTCCTCAAATGTAAATGCTGCATGATTTAGCAGGTTTCCATAGCTTTACAAATGGAATATAAAGAGTGCGTGAATTTGTAAAAAAATGAATGCATTATTAAAGAAAGCAAACCTCCTCGTGCCAGAAGGCCAGAGTTCACGCAGAGTGCAGGGCATTCGAGGGAGTCGCTTCATCTCTCTTTCATTCGGTCTTGCCGTATTTCTCCCAGCGTCACGGACATCAACGCTGACACCTTTAAATGCGATGCTCCCTGTTGAATTAATACCGGGGCAAAATAAATGTCCCTGGATGGTTGTACGCATAGGATGACGGGAAGCAAGCATCTGTCAGCGTGGTGGGATGGACACAGGTGGCGGAAATGATTATGGAAATGTTTATGGAAGGGCCTTGTCTCTCAGTGGGATACAGCTTAAAGAAAGGAAGGAATTCGAGAGAGGAAAATCAACCCACTTCCCTTGGGATATGTCTCAGTGAGATCCTAAGTGTAAGAAAAGATTTCCCAATATACAGTACATTAAGGGCTTCCTTGAATACTTTATCCCCATGTGTGTTTGTAACCCATGACCATAGAAATCTGAATTCCAACAGCAGAGTTCAACACGGCTCCCATCCCACGTTGTGTGCGTTTATTAAATATTTTGTCTTAACGATAATGATTTCAGGTACAAATGAGAGCATGGTACACTTAAATGATGCATATTTTCCCATGAAATCAGTGCGGAAAGGGTGTACAAATATTCTTTAAAAAGGTTTAATTATTGCCTTTTCATTGCAATTAAGAGATTAAAACGCTATGAGCATCTTGTCCATCGCTTGTAAACTCATGTACCCTTCTATTAAAACCAAAATAGATGTACCCTGAGATGGACAGACACTTACATCATGTTTTCTGCATAACTGCACTGTGTTTTCACGTAGTTGGAGTCCTCCGGGGCAGGATATGGAAAATGCTGGAGTTCATCTGCCTGTCAGCACCGAGGTCACGCTAGTTCAAGGTCTAAACTGCTGCGTGTGTTTTATTTGGCTTGTTTGTATACTCGATGTACAGGAGGATGCGGGGAAGTTGTTTCATGAAGGATTTAAATCTATTTATGGCATAAGAAGGAATTTAGCTTGTGGCTTGTTTTGCTGAATTTAACGTGTTTCTGGGGTTGTAACATATGTAATTCTTTTTTCTGTATTTATTGTTTTAAAGCACATTTTTTGCTATAAAAATGTTCTGTTACTGTATGTATTTATAGATAAGATAACACAAAATGTAGGCACAAAAGTTCATCCAGTTTAATAACTCTTTATTATTCAACAAAACAGTGAAAGCTAAAAAAAGAAGGCGGTTTTCAATTCATTTTTGGTTCTAATAAAACAGTTCTTGTAACCGAAAAACTGACAAAGCTGAAAGCAAATGCAGTTAATGTGTGTGTGTATGTTTATGTACAAACAGGCACACACATATACAAATATACACATAAATAAGTTACTTTCAAATAAGGAAAAACAGACTTGATAGATTATATATTTCGTTTTATTTATGTAACAAACTTATTTAAAAAAAAATTTTTTTCACCATTTACAAAAAAAAAAAAAACATCTGTGGATGTACTATACATTAGTGATCAAATGAATACAAGCCCTAAATTTTTATTTATTTATTTATTTAGTCATCTGTGTCTGTCTGTTTGGATTGGTAATAGAAGCAGATAATGAGGGTCTTATTTAAATCGTATACTCTTTATCTATGCCAGAGTGGAGTTGTTATTGGAGTTGACTTGGACTGCAACTGTAGACAGATGGACTAAGCATGCTGGATCCTCGTTGAGTTCTAGTCTGTACAAACACACTCACAATGCCACATAGCCTCGTCTGTAAAACACTGAACACACAAAGATCTGTTGTTTCACTATCGATGGTCAAGGCAACAGTGATTTAGATCAAGAAATGGACAATGGGTTGAAAAATAAGACTGGTTTAATTGGACACAGCCTTTGAGGTCAACAATAAAAGTCCTCAATTTTAAACCTATTTATTTAGCAAGATTATTTGGTTAAATGCAATTTACTATTTGCATTTAGCATAGTTTTTTTTTCATTCTTTTCATACTGTCCAAACCCTGCCAGAAGAGACCAGCGACCCATTTTTGAGTTGCCACCCACCAGTTGAGAACTGCTGCAGGCGGGCACATTACCATTATTGCATCATCTCTCATGGCAGATAGGTGAATGACTTTGAGCAAATGCCACTTCTGGCTTCAGGTCTTTCTCTCTTCCCCTTTCCATCTGTCTATTCTCCCATCTCCTAGTTGTTCCCCCCGGCTTTTTTCTTCTGTCCACACCTGACACTTGGTCGACTTGCATCACTGCCTCCCTCTCTCCTCTGCCTCGTTCCTTTCAGTTCTGCCGTTGTCATCCCTTTAGGACCACGAGGTTGAAACAGGTTAGATGTGGCATGGAAGGGTGTAAGGTGGCTTAAAAAGGTAAAAATAATAATAATAACACTACAAGCTGTGGTGAATTGCTAATATGCTATCATAGCGCTGAGAAGGCGTTGGCTCACTGGAGGTCTGTAACCCATTAAAGAAACGTCAACTTGGCATTGGTATGCTGGAAATTATGGGTCACTGACCGGGAAGCGGTGCTGGCCTCCCATTGGTCAGAGGAGTTCCCTGTAAACTGTAACAATCCTGCAGTGGCAGTGATAGCAAGGGGAGCTTCCCCCTTGTTCCACCACGGCAGGGCAAAGCATACACAGAGCTCAAAACCATCAACCCCAGTGGATACTGTATTAACACATCCTAAAGAGATCTGGCAATCAAAATGCTAAGGTGACCAGTGTGTAGTTTTGCATATTTATGATACTTTATTTAATCTGGCCTGACATGTTTTTTTCAAAATGGATTTAGCCATGATAAACAAAGCAAAAGTATTTGAATGCGCAAATGAAATACTTCAAATTTTTGTTAAGAAGTTACTGATACTGTATGCACATGTTTTACGTGATTGAAGGCAATGAACGCACACAGTTTTTAATTATGAGTGGTTTATTGGGATATTGAGGACTAAATTCTTTCAAGTTAGAAACAGATATTGAGTGACTGTCTTTGGAGGTGTTTTGAAGTCCTACAAGGTCATATATTATTATTTGTTTTTATTGTTTTCTCATGATCCTCTCATATTTTCTAGCCAATTAAAAACAAGAAATCAAGAAAATAGCTTTTATGTTAAGATCATCAAAGTCCAGTTGAGATCTTGAAAAAAATACTTTTGTTATGTCAAGATCATGAGACATTTAGGTGGAGATCTCAAGAAATGTAGGTCAGTATCTCAAGAAAACAATTTACGCTAGATCTCGACCTTTTTCCATTCCGACATAAAAGTTGAGGCAGGATCTCAAGAAAACAACTTTTGTTTTGCTGAGATGTCATGAAACAAAAGCAAATCGGGATAAAGCAATCTTGTTAATCTGAAATAGAAAAATAAGGCAAGGTCTTGATAAAACTTTTGATGTGGCAATATCCCAGAACAAAGCAAAAACAGGAGAAAATAACAAATGTTATCAAAAGATTACAAGAAATTTAAGTCAAGAGCTCAATAAACAATCTTATGTTTTAGTTTTTTTCTAGAAAATCAGCTTGTTTTGTTGAGATCACAAGAAAATAAAGTCAAGAACTCAAAATAGTCTTTTATGTCCAGATCTCAAGAAAATCGTTTATGTTGAGATCACTTAACATCTGGACAACAAAACCTTTTGTTAGATCGAGATCACAAGAAAATATAATATATATAACAGATGACAAAACAAACAAACAAACAAAAAAACAATCTCCTGTGGTTTCCTTAGATGTGTGTATATTAGATCAATATTATTTAGGGTCATTAATAATTAATGAGAAGGCGTGGCCTAATCATCAGAGGGTTAGCTTTTCCAGCTATTGTATTCAGAAGCATTATTTGGAAGTGTTTCGTTTGTCATCCCCTGTTTTTAAAGCTGTCATTATGAAACTTTGAAGGCATAAGAGTAGCTTAACATGATTGCCAGCATTTTGACATGAAACGGCACCAATTGCTCTTCAAATAGGTTCTACAAAACAGGGTCGGAAACAAAATTGAGAATGAAAAGAGATCAAAACAAACATCAAGGTACTTCTTAGGAATTTGTTGACGGAGATTTTCTTCCTCCAACAAACCCCACGTCTCTTTCCAGAAAGTGATGACTGTCTTTGAGCTGCAAACGCCTTTACCTGAGATGTCTGGGAAAGATGCCCTTCCCCTGATAAAAGACCACGGCTGCTGTGAAGTCAGGGAATCTCTCTTGTGCAGTACCTTTCTGTCTTTATCTCGCTTTGACACTCCGGTGACTGGCTTGTGAGCATTTGTAGGATTACAGCCTTTTTATGTTATTTTATTTAAAAAAAAATTATGTTCTTGTTGAGTTTTTCAGTCCAGACCTTTCATCCACTTCTAGGTAAACCTGTGTTAAAACTAGGTTCGCTCCAGGAACCGTTGTTTCTGATGGTCTTCAGTGGGATCCTGGTCGTGGTGCTGTGAAAGGTCAGCAGCTACTTCTTGTGGTGCAAACTTAGGAGGCAGAGGAACGTTAAGGTGGAAAAGATTTAATCTAGACCACTGACCTTTTGAGGGACGTCAGACTGAAAGTGCACGCTTGATGTGGCATGAGATAACTCGACGCTAGCTGGACCACAGTGTTAGACATTTTCAGAGCGCTGTAGACATTCCAGATTGCTCAGAAAGTGTGGTGTCAGTGGTCGAAGTACTGGAGCTACATCCGACCTCCAGGATTGTGCGAATCGGAGAGAAGCTATTGGAGTTTTCGACTTCAGATGCTTGCGATTGACAGGTCACTGCAGTCGATACTCTTATCAGGGCTTCTACAGAAGTGCTGGGAGCAAAATACCTCTCACGCACAAATGCTGGCAGATACTACTTCACCTCGTTCTCCCTCATCCATTTTCTGTCTCATTTTCTTCCTCTGTGAGACTCGGAGGAAGAATGACTTCCATTTTAAAGGAGTAGTTTACACGAAAATGCATATTTTGTCTTTTATTTACCCTTGTGCTGTTTGAAACTACAAAATTGTTTTGAAGGATATCTTAACCGCTCTTTTCCATATAACTAAATCGAATGAGCAGTCGGCCTATCAAGCTTCTAAATGCTTCATAAAAGTAGCCAATATTATTTGTATGCTATATTACAGCTCTTACTTTGTAGGTTTGTGTTAGTAGCAGACTAACTGCTGGAGATGGTAGAATTACTCTCCCTCTCACCATTCCTATCTCTTCCGCTCTCACCTTCCGGTATGGTAGATTTATTAGTTGTTCCGAATCCCAAGGCTGTTACCACACAGCGCACTTTCAAATCAATAATTGGAAATATTAATTATCGCAGCTGGGACGCTCCAATCAAAAGATGTTTATTTCACTATTAGGAATAACAGAGGAGAAGGGGCTGTGATGACCTGCTAATGCTAAATAATGATCAGGGAATAGGCTGTTATCTCATTGTTAAACTCCAGCCAAACTCTCTCCCTCACACACACACACACTCACGCGCGCATAAGACACCTGACTCTTAATCAGACATGCTGGTTCACAGCAGGGTTGCTATATTTTTTATTTATCTATTTGTTGTTTAATAATTGTTTATAGTTGTTGTTTTAAATTAATTAGTCAGATATTAGCATCGTCTATTATCGTGTTAGGGTCTTTTAAAGAAAATATGAAGCATTTAGTTCCATTTTTTGGAAGCTATAATTTTTATTTGAGTTAACAAAAATATTGATTTTTTCAAAAAATTATTCACAGCAGCTTTTTGTCAGCTATATGTAAAGTTTGGGTTCAATAAAAAAATTTTTTCAGCCACAGCACCAAACTGTTATAAGATGTGAACCATTTTAATAATGCATGTGAATGAAAAAAGTGGTGTGGTGTGAAACGCCTTTTGAACATGAAATTGCAAGGATTCTCAGGACACCACTGACCTGGAAAAAAAAATAGTGTACTATAAACATCCTTGTTTGGCTGCTATGGAAAAAAAATGTATTTTTCTCATTCACAGTTTGTAAAACCACAGCAAACCATACATTCGATCCATGTTGATGTTTGTCCTGCATGCAGTTTATGACAGAACGGCGTAAAACAAATATGGGAATCATTTCACATTCATCATAGGCAGAAGCAACAAAGCACAGTCCCAATTTTCTCGGAGCAGCTTGTTCTGAATTTCTATCTACCCCAGCACAGCGGTGCCTAATCAAACATCGCTACAGGAGAACAGACTGTCTCTCAGGAGAATGGCTGTTTCATATCCCCCACTGTATTTTGTTTACCCTGTTTGATAGCTCCCCCTTTTGAAAGACGGCAACACGGCAAACAACATGATTATCGAGTATTGTGTGCTTGAAGAAACAGATGACAAGGACAAAGAAACGAAGAAGAATGCATTCCTGAACGCGCCCGGTCGGGATTGCTGGGGACCGGAGGAGCGCGTGCATCATCCCGAACGAGATGCAACTGACACACTCCTGTTGGGACGTGGGGATTTGAATTGTTCCGCCGAGTTTAAAAAACAGATTGGCAAACACAGGGATGCCGGTGCTTTTGCTGCGGGTGGGAAACGTATAAGTGTGCGTTTCCTCCAGCACAAGTCTATCAGGATATGTGAGGGAGCACTAGGGTGGAGTCACGGCTTTGGAAATGCCACTCAACTGAGAAGCAATCTTATCTGGCAGTTGCAGGCAGTTCTTCTTGGCCTTCTATCCTCTACAGCCCCCTCCATCCCTCTGTTTTTGTCTTGGACCTCGGTGCATTAAGCATTCCGAGTGTGGAAACCTTCTCGAATCTATCACAATTAGAACAAGTGTTGCTGTTGTTGTTATTGTTTTGCAAGGAATGCAGCATAAGGCGAACTCATTGTTTTTATCTTAAGAGTAAAGAACACTTGGGCAATAAAGGCACAAAAGCAGCAGAGAGGTGCAGAAAACTCTCTCAGGACCGAAGCTAAATGAATGCTTTTCCTGTCGACAGCACGAGTTTGTCAGCTGCCGGTCGTTTTGTTTCTGGTGCATGTAAATGTGTGTGAAAAGAGCGTGTTTACAGCGTAGAGGGCATTTTTGGATAGGATGGCCTTTGTCGATTATGTCCCCACCACTTTATGAAATTGTTTGCTGAAGTGATGCATATCCATATTCCAAATGTGATTTAAAAAAATCCTTGATTTTTGTAATCTTATTTATTTATTTATTTATACTTGGACAGAAATAAATGTTGTATCAAATAGTTAGGAAGCTGAGCAGAGGACAAATTTAACTAAAAAATAAAAAAAATTCCATGTTTTTTTTTTTTTTTTTATGAAAATAAACAAAAATAAATAAAAGTTAAATATTATAGTATTAATTAATAGTTTGAATTAGATTTTTATTTTCATATTTTCAGTTTTCATGTTCAAGTTAAAGTTTTATTTTGGATTAATTATATTATATTATAATATATTATATTTATTTTATTTGACAGCTTGATAATTTATACCTATGACATTAAAGTATTCTTTGTGTGTGTGTGTGTGTGCATGTGTGTGCGCTTGTGTGTCTGTTTAAATGTGTGTACCTGAAGTGTATGCCATCCCATTAGAGGTGAGAAAAATGCAACAAACTGAGTTCCATCAATACTAAATGTACAAGGGAGAAACACATTGCTCTTAGGAAAACAAATGGACCATTACACCAGCATTTTATGACCAGGACAGTGACTAGTTAGAAAGGTGAATCCATAAACCATACACGGAAGTCCAATGTGCTAGAAAAACATCTTACTGATGGCGTTTACAGATATGAGGTAGTTCTAAATGCATTCACTTACAAAACAGAATCTCCTTTAATACCAGTCATTGCATCTACAGAGTTGCATGCATATTGCAATGCATCTTTAAAAACATCTGTTTTGTCTAATGTGGGCCACTGTTTGTGTTTGTTAGATGATTTGTTTGGAATGGTTATATCTCACAATTACGTCTACTGGATTGTTCTTGTCTTTATGCTTGAGAATGTCTGTTGATTGCAATGGAGAAAACACTTGCAGTGCAGCACCATCGTAGTGTGTTAATGTATTTCAAATAGACAATTGTATTTATTTTTGAACTTTTCCTTTAACCGAAGTGTAAGACAAAGCTACTGAACTCCGACCTTCAGAAGAATTACATCTTTTGCCTTTTTCCCCTTCGCACAAAGACCCTAGTCATTATTTACGATGGATACATTTATGGAATAATTTCTCAGAGGAAGGTTATTCGGTTCCTCAAGGTGAAAATGGATACATTTAACACTTAATGAATCTGGCCTGGCCCTCTTCCTCATATATCAGCATGTTATTAAGGCGTTTTAAAATCCCATTATGGTGTTTCTCCTTGAACAAGTCATGCTTTTATGGGACTGGCCTGTCTTTAAAACTGACCTTTTTTTCAGTTTAATCACCCCCACCCACAGACACAATTGGACAGTAAAAGAAAATATGTTGAGGAGAAAGAGAAAATGTTGATCCTGTCGTCTCTCAAACGTTTCTCTGGCCCTTGAGTTGGCATCGGCACGAGATGAAAGTTGCTGCAGATTTCCAAAAGGCTTAATTTCAGGTTACAGATGGTTGGGGAGCCTGCAAAGGGCACTTCGCAAAATTTGGGTAATCTCGTCACAAATCTTGGCACAGCTCTTGGCCCTTTTTCATGCAAACTGGGCCTGCTGTGTTGCTATTAGCAGTTTGTTTTGGATCGATATAATGCTCCCACTGGATTACAATGCATGGGAATGGATGTCATAGGGTAAAATAGACCTTTAATACAGAATCTGTCCTGTTTTCCAACAATTAAAGAAAGTACACTTTAATGAAAACATATGTTTAAAGCTCTATTTTAATATTATCACAAACCCTAATGGAAAGGACATCAAATATTAGTCACCTCATAAAGTTGCTGTAATGCTCCAATAGTCCACATTTACAACATTTCTTTCTACATTACATCCTCAGGTAGGAATAAATGGGAGAATAGAAAAACCGTTTGAGCATGATCCTGCAGCAAAATCCGTTTGAATCCTTGAACGATGGGCAAAAGAAGAAAAACAAACAAACAAAAAATAGATGTATTTCTTTTGTGTTTTGCTCAAGTTCGTAGAATAAGAACCTGTCGAGAATGGGGGAAAAAATTGTTGAGCGAAATACAGAGCACAAAAACTGTGATGACAGAGGCATCTAATCCAACAAATGCCATTCTTATCAGGTTTTAGTAGATTACCGTGAGCCTTCTACCCACAGAATCCCTCCTTGCCAGACACTCTCCACGGCCTAAGGGGCAGGGATCAATAGGGCTTCATTGATCTCTCTCTCTTTCTCTCTCTCTCTCTCTCTTGCGTGGTCGCACGACTGCCTCCACTTTAATTGTTGTTGCATTTCACTTCCTCATTGCCACCATCACTAGAGACTGGAACCAAGTTAACACAAAAAGGCTTGCTGATTAGGCCATAGATTTTTTTTAAGGGCAGATGTACTTTAAACTAAAGAAGCTAATTTTATGACTGTCATTTTAGATTCCTGCTCATGGAAGTGTAATTTTGGCCAAAGGTTTTAGAGATTTCAGTTTTTACCTATGGAACTAGAAGAGAGCTGCACTTACTGTAGCTGGACATATTATTAGCAATATGGTTTCTGAGTGAACTAATTTACCTGACAAGAGACCAGGTAATAGAAATCAGGGGGCGCCTTTAGGGTTTTGTCTGGAGGTACAGTTAGAAACCTGCCCATGTCCCCATAGGCCTTGGCACTGATTGAATGCTTAAATAAAATGGTACTCAGTGCAAACACAGTATATTTGTAAATGCTTCTATTTCAGACGGAGAAAACAAGAGTTGTACCTGAAGTAGCATGTCAGAAATAGAAACAGTGCGCAGGTAAACTGAAGAGTTGATGGTACAATTCACCACTCTTGTATTTTGTATGTTTAAGGGATGCCATGTACCCTGCAAACCGACATGTAGATATTTGTATTTGATCAAAACTTAGTAAGTTTTGTGACGGACATGGGCTCAATAGTTTGAGGTTGTTGTCTTATTGGGATGAGAGCGGTTGCCTGTGCCTGAAATAAACCCCTTGTCTTTTCTGTACTGTTTTTCTTCTTCTAGATGACTCGCCCCATCCAGGTGAAGCCAGCTGACAGCGAGAGCCGTGGAGGTAGGTTGTCTTGTTCTTTTATTTTTTTTCTTGATGTATCTTTTGTATGAACGTTCATGAACTTTACTCACCTTTCTCCCTGCTGAATATATCAGCAAATCTGCCCACCAGTGTTGTGTTGTGTTGTGTTTTGGATGCTGGTCCCCAATATGAGATCTTTGTGTACTGATGAACCCACCAGGCATTTAGACTTTTATTAGTTCCAAAAGGATCGTGTTGGTCGAAAACTTTGAATGGGGTCTTTTTAGCAGGGCCTTTACTCACCTACCTTCCTATCTTTACAATTGTCTTTCTCTAGCTCTCTCTCCATCTATCTGATGGATGCCCAGATTATTTAGTTTAATTAAGGAGGCCGTAGTGCTAGTAAACGGAAGGGAAGTGGCTTCTGCTGCCTATCTAACCTTGCTCCCCCTGCCAAACCCATTACCGACACACCGTAAATTAAAAAGTAATTAGCTTAGATATTGAAATGGGAGCCCTGAGCCCCAGACCCCCAACTCGATGTATGGTCAAATCAAGGTGCATATTGTAAACAAAAGGTGTAAATGCCATAGGGATAGATGTTGGGGGGAAGGTAAAGAGAGGTTGGCCGAGGATGCACAACTTGCCTAACAATCAATTATATTGCAGGACACTTGCCAAGACCCTTAACTCTGGGTCTCTAGCATGTGATCTGCTGTTTACTGTAAATAGATCCATCTATAACTCACACAAACATCCTGTGGTGGAGGATTTATTGAACTTGAAAGTTTTGTATTCTTATTCTGATGGTCTAAACCATGCATTGACAACTCTTCACCTGTGGGACCACTCTCCCGCAGATTTTAGTTCAAGCCCTAATCAAACACAGCAGAACAATCCCTTCAGGATTAGTAAAAAATTAGGTGTGCTTGATTAGATTTGGAACTAAAATCTGCAAGGCAGCGGCCCTCTGAAAATAGAGTTGCAGACAAAAGAATATTTAAGGGAATGACGTAAACCATCAGGCATGGGTCAACAAATTCTCAAAAAGTTTTCACTTGCAATTTTTGGAAAAGGTTAAATGTCAAAGTCCCACATCCAAATGGTCCATCCCAGCAGTAGACAAGCAGGCCTTTGTAGAGGAGATTGATGCATCATAAAACCCATCGATTTTGCCATTAAAGAGGTGTGTGCTCGCATTGACTCTGGCACTTTGCTGTCTTTGGACTTCCCTGTGAGTGGCCAGTCTTAGCGCTCCCTAGACACCCACTGGGTTTCCTTGGGTCCCTTATTGTCTTCCTCTCAGTGGCCATGCTGGAGATGGAGAATGTGCTTAGGTCAGGCCCAATAGTTGCACATCATCCTAAATGAACAGTTCAGAGTAGCACCCCAGGACCAATCCAACACCATTGTGACTTTAATGGTTGCCAGGGATTTCTTTCCCAACCCTAGGCCAATCCTAGAGGGTCCTGCTTTGAAGACTTGCTACTGCTTTAGGCAGTGCTTGCTACTGTAGCTATATGCACCAATGCTGCCTTTTTCTTCATATCCTCTAGTCCCTAAGGTAGAGGAGGATCCATGCGCTAGAACTTAATTATGTTACTTTCTCTAATTCCGAGGTGGCACCCGGATGGACACTGGTTATTCCCTCGGGTTCAAGTGGGTTGACTTTTGGGACCCTCAGTGGCTCCAGTTCTAATTATGCTCATAATCTCATTAAGTGGTTGAAAGGTCACCACACCTGTTCAAAGAAAAACAAAGGAAAGACCTTCTAAACCTCATGGAACCTTCCCCACAAGGGCTTTCTCTCAGTGGTTATTAAGGCTATAGAGCTAATGTGATTAAATTGTTCTTCTAGATGTTTTCATTTTTTTTATAAATCAATACAATCTGTATGGTTTAGAAGGAATCCCCTGGATGGGTTACTTGACATGCTGCCTAGTTAAAATAATATTGTGGGTATCATTAAAAGCACAGTGTACTGCCTGATAAAAGTGAGTATTTTTGAATTCATGAGGATGTCTTGAGTGGTTATAACCATTGCAAACCACATGCTTTTGGCCATGAGCTAATATTTCATGCCTTGCTGTTTGGGTGGTTCTTTGTACCAAGGCTGTTTTGTTAGCAAAAATTTAAAGGACTTCTGCCCAAGCAAGTGTGTCCAGCTGAGCAGAAAAGGAAGGGAATTTTGAAAATAGAAATTAAAGTGGGTTTGATTGACAACTCCTCTGTACCATCTGAGCTTTTTATATTAGTCCTCATCTCCAGATACAGCATGTTGCCTTATGAACACTTTTCTATCCTTGCTCTGTTATGCAGCATGTGTCATTAAAAAGAGCTTTGGGGACAGATTGTACGCTCACATACACACTCGCTCTCCCCTCTCCCCTGGTAATCTCTGATATGAAACAGATTGATTTTGCTTCACATGCAGGCCTGATGACTGGCACAGGCTGGGATATAAAGGTGGCTGCTATTGCTTTTTGAAGGGCTGTTCAATGCCTCTCAGAGGCATTTGAGCCTAACACAGGATAAATTGCTTTTAGTCACTTTGATCTTCTACCCCCAATAGTCCCACCATTTGAGTAGATACCCCCTACACCAACCCATTTTTGCCTTTTTTTAATGGGATCATCTCATTATGGATTTCATGTCTTAATTTTTCCCCCTAGCCTAGAAATAACATAGAATACTCCACATAGGCCAGTCAGTACAGTAATGGATTTTCCAAACTCAGTTCATGGAAAAAGTATTGATACGTGCGGGTGATCCTCCATTTCCCCTTAATCACATGTATTCTGTGGCATGTTCTTGTGCATATAACTGACATATTAGAATCTGCCTTACATTGGAATTCAATTCCAATTCAATGTCAAATGAACATTTTTGCCACAGTCTTGCGCTTCAACACATATGGAAAACATTGCACATGCTCAACCTCTCAGATAAATGAACAGGTCAATTTCCCCCTCAGCACCTTGACTAACTGCTAGGTTCCACTCGTGGTTAAGATTTAGCTGCACTTCACCCATGGCCTGCATATCTTCAGTCTGAGGGAAGTGGGGCATGAATTTGCATAAATTGCTCGAATGTGTCAGTCAGGGGTAGATGTGGAGTGTGTCAATGAGTGGGGTGAGCTCTGCGGAATAATGAGTTCATCGGAAGGACCCCTCTTTCAACATGCACATGCGTGCTAGCTTGCATGCTAAAAGAAGTTGTTGGTGGAATAAGGTTGTAATAAGCACAAAAGGACAATAACGGCAGAAGTAATTATAGCTTTTTCTCAGAAAAGAGAAAAAAGGGTTCCAGATTACTTCTTTCAATTACAGTTTGCTGGTTCATATTTCTGACAAATATATGCTAATCATCTTCACACACAAACATTGGCTACGTTGCATGTTTAAAACCCCATCCACATAGCTGTGAGTATTCTAGGAGTCATCTATACACCTGGACTAAGAATAAAGGTTAGCTTCAAGATATATTCACATAGCATTTCTATCAGAGTATCAATGTTTGCAGTAGCATTAACAGCTACATTTGGCACAGCAGAAATAAAGTAGCTCAAGATGGATACAGTAATGGCATGTGCTCTGTAAATATATAGTTTTCACCCAAACATGGAAATGACCCATTTATTTATAAGATTTATTCACCCTCAAGCCATTCTAGAGGTGTGTATGACTTTCTTCTTTCAGACGAATACAATCTGAGTTCTGGCTCTTCAAGCTTTATAATGGCAGTGAATGGTTGTTGAGATTTTGAAGCCCAAAAAATGCATTCATCCATCCATCCATCCATCATAAAAAATGCTCCACACAGCTCCGTTGGGGAAATAAAGGCATTTACGTAGAAAAATATCCATATTTATAACTTAATAAATTATAATCTGTATTTTTAGTTAGCATTAGCTTTAGCGTCTACATTTGGGGGATCAGAAACAAGGTATTTTGTATCTTATGGTTTCCAAACATTGTAGAAGCAATTTGACTTCAATTAACATTTCAAGCCGGCAGGTTCCCAGACAGAGGACGTGCACCTCAAGGAACATCTTTCAACTGCTGATTTTCTCGTCATACTCTGTCT
>NC_039289.1:7108855-7213855 GCF_003368295.1 Carassius auratus
TTGGCACTTTTCAACGGCTCAGACACAAGCAAGTGCTTCCTTTTCAATGGTCGAGTACTTGCGTTGTGCGTCTTCAGACCAGACAAAATCTGAGCCCTTCCTGATACATGCGTGTAGAGGTTAACCTACTGTGGCAAAATTAGGAATAAACTTGTTGTACCACGACAGTAGCCCAATGAACGACCGAAGTTGGGTCACATCTTCTGGTGCAGGTGCATGAAAAATAGCAGAAAGGTGATCCTCATCCAGTTGAATTCCTTGCACGTTCTCTGTATGTCCCAGGAAGCGCAGACTGGTTTTGTTGAACTGGCACTTCGAATGATTCAACTTCAGCCCAGCATCCTGTAAACGCTGAATGACAGCTTTGAGCATGTGATCATGTTCTTTTTGTGTACGTCCCAAAGAATAATATAATACAAGTAATTGGCCACATTCGGAAGTCCCCGTAAAACTGTTGCCAACATATTCTGAAAAGCAGAGGGTGCTGAAGCAAGGCCAAACGGGACCATACAAAAAAGTCATTTTTTTGAAAAGACTTATTGAGAAAATAAGTCGCACAGATCGCGGCTCTCCTCATGTAATGGTCGCGCCTCTTAACAAAGACATCATTTCTTCGATGTGTGGTAGAGGGTAGCTTTCCGTAACTACAGCCTTGTTTGGCTCTCGCAGGTCCACGCTCATATGAATAAGACCAAACTTTTTTGTATTACTACTATCGGGGAGACCCACGGCGAAGCATCCACTCTCTCCATTACACCCAACTCGAGAAGGCGATGAATTTCTTCACTGACTGTATCTCTAACAGACAAAGGTAATCGGTGGAGTTTCTGGCACACAAGAGTCACATCAGACAAATTTTTACCTTGTGCACAAACCTTTTGCGCATACCAAAGCAGGTGAAGATATCGAAGCAGATGTGAAGCCGGAGCTGACGTGCGCTCTGGTAAAAATTGAATTGCCTTCGAAATGAAAGATGTAGGCCCATTGATCAGATCCATTCCAAGCAGAGCTGTGCCAGATTCAACCACGAAGAACGATGTGGACAGGTGATGTCATCCTTAGAGGTAAGTATCCAAGTACAGGAATCGGAGCACGAGAATATGTCACCAGTCTTACAGAAGGAGGCTACAAAGCGTCTTTCCTGAAGTGTGTATCATACAAAATTTTCAGCAAATAGAAACAGATGATCCAGACTCCACGGTCAGCTCAATAGGCACTGACGTAGTTGCGGTCGCTATGACAGCCGTGCACTGAATTTTATCAATTAGCGAGTCATGCGTATAAAGGATCTGGATCTCAGGTAGTCAATTTCATGCACTGACCGAGCTTGTCCCGAGCGACAGACTCGTGAATAATGTCCCATTTTTTGAAAGTTATTACACTGTGCCGATGCAGCAGGAAAACTACGGTCACTTGCAAGGTGTTTCCTAGATTCTCACCGATAACATTCACGGGACGACGAAACAGGTACCGTAAATGATGGCTTTGAAGAACGCACTGTAGACATCGGCTTTGAAGGTGGTCTCCGACGGTGACATGCCAGCTGCAGGTGGAGACTTTGCATTATTACTTGGACAGGAACTGAGTGATTACTTGATACCTAATTTGGCTTGTTCACCAGCAGCTTCTGTTTGAGTTGCAATAGTAATGGCTTTTTCAAGAGTCAGTTCAGATTCCAAAAGCAATCTCTCACGAATGTGATGACTGGACACATTCTCCACAAGCTGATCACGCAACATGTCATCCAGAGTAGCTGCAAAGTCACAAGTAGCCGTTAAGTCCCTTAGAGCAGCCACATACTGAAGTATGGTTTCTCCTGGTACCTGAATACATTTCCTGAAAGCATAATGCTCAGCCACTATGTTCCGTCAAGGAGCAAAGTGTGCTTTCAAGGTCGCGATTGCATCCCTCATCGAATCACCTTGATTCGGCAAGGTATGGAACAACCTCTGGCCTTCAGTCCCGAGACAATGTAGAAGCAGTGCTCATTTTCATTAGACTGTGCATGCATCTCCAGAAGCACCAACAAGAGCAAATAATTCTGGAACATCCGCAGCCACAACAAGCTTCCACTAACCAGACTCCCTCCTAGGCCTACCTAGGTCCAGGTCATCATAATTTAACATACAAGAGCTTTAACATTAACCCCCTGGATCCATGAGAAATACATAACAATTAAGACTTTTAATAAAGTCTATAAAGCAAACAGTGTTAATGATGTAGATGTGGCAGTCGGACGTCTATCCTGTAGCCTGGTTATGAAGATGGGTGTCTCTCAGCAGTGAGGTCCATACCAGCTAAGATTTTGGAAGCCTTAGTGATCTGAAACAAAGAAGACAACAACCAGAAGGGGCGCAGTAATGTGTCCATGCTTATAATGGGATGGAGGATTGTTGCGAGCCGTTGAGCATACTTACTGAGCTGTAGTGCCACGTATATATATGTGTCTAATAGGAGAGTGGTACTGATTGGACCGATTTGACAGCTGTCCGCATCAGCTGTTCACAGCCTTGCCTCTGTGGCCTTTGCCCTGCTTGCAGTGCACGATTTGTGTCTCCTTAGCTTCTGGCACTTCTGCCCAGTTATCTGTGGGTCAAGGTATTCACCAGGGGATGCCACCTCTCCCCTTTTCTTTTTTCTATTAGGAGCCGAGCTATTAAGTTTCCATTTAAAGCACTCCAATATTGACTTTATAAATACTGTTTAGGATTATCCTTGAAGAGTCCATTTCATTAAAAGAACCCAACAACGCATTCCACAGTTCAGGACGATTCCCCATCGAACCATTAGTGCATCATAAAACACAGTCATGGTGCCAAGATGGCTAAAGGAGATGTCACCCCCTCCTTTCCCTTCTGTGCCTGTCTAATCTCATACCAGCGACGCCAGGACAGGAGGAAAAGATTTCCCTTTGTTCCCCAAACTTAAGATCAAATGGCCAAGAACCCCTGTAGTGACCCGTATCCTGTATTTATTTGGCCCAGGATCACCAGAAACCTTAAACCAGGGAACACCTCCTTGCTGCAGCTGTAAATTCCAGATACTTTGTCTCCACACTGAAATTTAACCCACTTGTTGTTTAATACAAACAACGATCTCAAATTGCTTCCAATAAGCTTAATTGATTACAAGTGTTTACCTCACACATTTCTTAAGTATCATGTATGTTCTATATAACCTGTGGAATTATTTCTGAGTGTTTAACTTTCATTACAGCCTATTCGTAGGGTTTTCTACCTCAGTTATAGGAACTAAACACCAGAAGTTGCCTCATACATGTGTATTCTCTGTATTATGCATGCTTTATATTACTCAAGTAATTTTGTGTGTTATACACTTATCACGGCTAAATCCTTATTTACTCCCACCTCAACTATGGGAAAAATATGTATTTTGGTACCTACTTGATGGGTAAATTATTTCTAGAATTTTGATATAAAGTAGATGTGTGTAGGATGCACCATATTTAAACTATTAAGTTTGCTTATTAAAGTGTTTAAACTTTCATAATTTTGGACACATGCGATCATGTGGACATTACACTAATTACATGCAAGAACCGGAGAATGGGGCATAGGTCCCGCCCAAGACAATATCTGATTGGCTGTCGCACTAAGAAGGACGGGTCAAATGGACACGTTTATAACCCAATGACTGGCTTTTTGCCTTAGCTTTTTTGCCTTTGCTTTTTGCCCTGCTTGCAGTGACTTGGGCTCTTGCCTATAATCTATGCTGACCCTTCCATCGTCCAGCATGCACTCTTCAAACCACCAAGAGCTCACTCAAAACTCATCAACTCATTTTGTTATGGCTGTGTAACCAACTATTTTCCTACACTTTCATTTAATGATATTTATATATTAGATTAAATAGATTAAATTTTTAAATGCTCTTTCTTCAATTTCAGATTTTCATTCCAATGACATTAATCTAGAACATTATTAATATTGTTTAATTATTATTAATTATATTAAACAATTAATATTGTTTTATTGCTTTGTCTTCTGGGTAAATTTCACCTTCATAAAGCCAGAGCCATTCATTGCAAACCTAAATTTAGATTGTTTTCAACTGATATAAAGTTCATTTTTACTTCTTTTAAAACTTTAAATATTCTTTAGTCTATTGTAAGCTATCTTTAAAAGAACTTCACTTGCGTTAGCATTCCCATTGACTCCCATTCATTTTGGCGTCACTTTGACAGCGAATAACTCTTTAACTTTACATCTTTAACTCTTTAACTCTTTAACTTTACATCTGAGGCGTTTAAAGACTCCGTTTGTCCATTATTTATTTCTAAAGATACACAACAATGTATAAAGGGCTCCATTACCTTCTATGTTACATTTATGGCCCCGTACAAACAAGTTTTTGTAAAAAAATAGGCTAACGATTGCGTCATAACCACTCTTCTCTCTGTCGCATTACCGTACAGACAGGAGGAGAAGCTCGCAGGCAATTAACTTAATATGGCGTACTGGCGTTACAAATACTATACAAAATAATTAATCAGAATACTTACTCCTGCTCACTCACGACAAAGAACTCCCCGCTCAAGCTTGCCGTCTTTGCAAGATTAATGATGGCAGTTTGCGCGCACAGCTACTAGAACATTTACATCTGTCAGACAGGTTGCTGACGTCGTCAACCTTCGTTTGAGTCTGCGCGTCAGAAATGGAAGTGCTAAAAAACGCTAAAAATGGGCTTCAACTGTCTCAGTTGAGTTCCAATGGGGTCGCTGTGTCCATTTCTTTTACTGTCTATGTGTGGACCCACCCAGAGGCACGTTTTCTGTGATTTCTTAAAAACACAGCGTCACCTTTTGGTCAGGAGAAAATATATGAATCTGCTCAAAACCAACTGTTATAATAAGTAATGTGTTCTAAAAGTGTCCTATCAGTTTGAGACAGCGACATCTAGTGAACTTTTTGTGTATGCTACAAATATCTCTTTTGCCCGACACTCATCTTAGTTTGTTTGGCTGCAGGTCTAGCTGAATGTGGCTCGTGGATAAAGCTCCTGATTATCATATATTGTGTTGAACCCCACCTAGTGCAGTCTTAGATATGTACTGTTGAGTTTAGGCATTGTGCTACTTATATATAACACATTTCTATCTCAGTTTGACATTTACTGTAGGTCAGAGAAAAACAAAATTATGTCTTCTGACATTTATCTGGTTGATTACTGAGTGTATGTTGCTGCCTGTGATACCCCATAATCCTGTGCCTAAATCAATAAAATGGCATCTTATGGCACAGTTGAAAGTAAATTCATATATAAACGTGTGTGTGTGTGTGTGTGTATCAGCTTATGATTCCCAGTTTTTGCTGAAAAAATGATCAAACATAATATTTGCCTTCAGTATATGCTGCTTACTGTACATCATCAGCACAATGTTCACTTCTGGAAAATTTCCCACCGCATGTAAATAGACTGCCACTGCTCGGAAGGCAACACTTCACAAACATGAAAATCTGCTGAAAATGTCTATTCAGATTTTGATTTGAAATTACTAACAGAAAATAATACATTACTATTAGAAAATGACAAAATATCTCAAGGTTTAATTTGAAGAGCTCATGTAACAACAGCTTATATTAAATTCCTAAATGGAGTTTAATGGTAAACATTTTCTGAAGAGTAAGCATCTCCTTTCTTAAAAAAAAAAAAAAAAACAGAAAACATAAAAATAACTCCATTTCTTTTGCACTAGTGTGTCAGTAAGAAACGGGAAGGAAGTAAAGTCAGCAGAAAGTCTGTAACGATTTATTCAACAGTAGAAACAGCAACACACATCAGAGAAAAACAAAATGTAATGTAGAAAAAGCTAATATTTGATTGCATTTAAAATGTCATCTTGAGTAAAATGTTACTGTTTTCATGATTTTAGTAGAGCAGCAGGAACTATGATAACAGACTGATGAATCTTCTAAACTGTATTGACCTTTCAAGTCACAGTGAAACTCACTGGGTTTCCTTTTTCAGGATGAGCAGCTCTCTGTCTTTCATTGTATATGTGAATTTACACAAAGTGAAGATCATCGAAGTGAAGTGAAGTGAAGTGAAGTGAAGAATCATCGAAGTGAAGTGAAGATGAACTCCAGTCTCTCATCGCTGATCCTGCTGCTGCTCATTCCAGGTTTGAGCATTACTGTGTGTTTTTCTCCTCTGTAATTTTTTTATTTAAATGTGTCTCCAATCTTTGACACTTTCCGAGAGTGGTTATTTTGATTTATTTTGATCATTACTCACACGATTTTATACTTTTAATCATTAAAAATGAGTGTAAACATATATTTCAGCAGCAGATTCATCAGTCTAGATGCACTATTATTTTAGTCATATTTGCTAGTATGAACACTGGATTGTTGCAGTAAAGATCTCTCATCTGACTGTATGTAAGCTTCATCTCAATAAAATGTTCTTGTTCAGGCCCTGTAACATTAGACCGCCTGACTGTGACCTGTAGGCAACAGAGTATTTGTGCTGTGAAGGGGACAGAAGTGACACTGAGGTGCTCTTACTCCAGCTTCAACATCAAATCTGTTTTCTGGTTCAGTGAGAAACAAAGTACAAACTGGAGAAAAAACAATGAACCTGAAGATTTGACTTTAGACTCAGATTACTCAGGACGGGTGAAAGATGAGATCTCAAGCAGCTATTCAACACTCACAATATCAGACGTGAGAGAGACAGACTCTGGAGAATATCAGCTCATGTTCATCATGAAGGATGGAGTTAAACATCTCAGCTCAGCGGCCGTCAGTCTAACAGTCACAGGTGAAACTGAGTCCAGATTCTGAACACTTCAGCTGCTTTCATTTGACATGTGATGAAGATTTCTTAATCTTTACTCTATTCAGTCCTGCAGCTGAGGATGAATCCTGCATCTATAGACCTGACAGATGAGACAGTAGAACTGATCTGTGATTCTTCCTGTGATTTCACCTCTGAAGATCACTATATCTGGATGAAGAATAGACAGCATTTAAGATATACACAGTCCCCCAAAACATCTGTGTCAGTCAGCAGAGATGCTGACATCTTTTCCTGTTCTCTTTATCCACATCGTGAACATCCCTCCCCTTCTGTGTGTGAGTGTCACATAATACACACAGTGTGGTGCTGTTTATATTTGTATATTTATGTTTATATGTGTATATTTAAACAGATTAAATTAAACTGTGAGTTTCACAGCAGTAATCTGTGTCTCTTTCAGGCATTTCTAAGAGTGGCTGCTGGGATGTGACTTACTCCTCTAGAAGAGTCTGTGCTTTGGTCGGCTCAACAGTAGACATTTCCAGCACATACACACATCCCTCTCGTCATACTGTAAATAAAACATTCTGGCATTACCCATCTGGTGACTTCAAGGATCTGCGTGAGGAGCATCAGTTTGCTGGTCGTGTGGAGTATGTGGGGAACAAACTGAGAATCAAAGAGCTCAAGATCAGTGACTCTGGAGAATATCGATTCAGGATCATCACTAACACGACAAAAGGCAAATACTCTGGATCACCTGGAGTCATTCTTACTGTTACAGGTAACTAACTGATCATAATGAATTTGATCAAGAGTGAATGATAAGATTTTAAAGCCACCAATGGCAGGAAACTGTTCACAGACAGATTCCAGTGCCATTATATCAAATTATATCACTCAAATTCAATGTTAAAGGGGGGTGAAATGCTATTTCATGCATACTGAGTTTTTTACACTGTTAAAGAGTTGGATTCCTATGCTAAACATGGACAAAGTTTCAAAACTTAAGTTGTACGTTTGAAAGAGTATTTTTGTTCCCAAAATACTCCTTCCGGTTTGTCACAAGTTTCTGAAAGTTTTTTTCTAGTATGGCTCTGTGTGACGTTAGATGGAGCGGAATTTCCTTATATGGGTCCTAGGCAGGGGTGGAGTGGCAATCGGGACGATCGGGACTTTTCCCGGTCGGCCGGTCGACCGGCCGGCCGGTTGATTAATTTTCATGATCGGCCCATTATAAATTATTAATATTGGCCGGAGCGGGAGCACGGCGGCCGGTGTAGCAGTCGATTCTGTTCCCTCGTAATGTCTGTTTCCCTTTACGCAAACATACTACAATTCTTGCATGGTTGACGAGTTCCAATACGTACGATCAGAACTAGCGTGCGCAAGAAGCGTGACTGGATGTACGGCAAGTCAAATAGTTCAAAATACCGTCCTAAATCTTAAACTTGAAAATAAAATTAAGACAAGAGGTTTTTCAACTTGAAATGTAAAAACATAAGACAAAAATAACGGAACAACTGCAAGATGAATAATAAAAAAAAGAACATAAACGGGAGTGTGTTGCCAAATCCGCGGAATTTAGGCTACTTTGGGAAAATGTTTGATTATATGGTAGGGTTTATTACACGGACCTTTCAACCCGAGGGGAAACAGACATTCCGAGGGGAGCAGAATCGACTGCTATACCGGCACTGTATTTCTGAAGGTGCGTTCCATTCGACAGGGTCCCTACGCAGTGTTCACTGCTCCCTACTCCCTGAGCACGGTGTATCTGTTGAAGTGGACTTCACTGACAATAACCGCTCATTTGGAACGCCCTGCAAACGTAATCAAAGAAAGTCACCGATGGGGTCGCGCAGATTATGAAATAAATATATAAGACTACATTCATATTTACATTTTTATTTACAATCAATCACATTTAAAATATATACACTATACAATAAAAAATCATTTCGTACTATATCATGAAAAACGTATGTTTATTATACACTTTAATTGACAATTGCTGCTATTACTTGATTATTAACAGAATTGAAGCCCTGCTGTCATGCAAATATGAAAATAACTTTTATTTGGTTATCTGTATAGCATATATGTGTTTTTAATAAATGGTCATATAATTGCATAGCGGTCTCGTGCGCCTTCTTCCTGCGCACAGCCGTATAGTAAACACTGAGGTAAATAAAGTAAAATAAAGAAAAATGGCAGAGCCTCGTCTGCTTCTAGTCACTTTTACATTATCATACCTTTTTACAATGCCAATTAATAATCAGTAACACTTTATAATAAAAGTTCAGTTGTAAGTAATTTATAAGTGGTTAGTTTATGATAAACTATATAATTTACAAAAACATTCATAAATGATTAGCAAGTGATATGCTCACATTTTATGTATGTTTTGAAAATTCCGTTACAAGTCAGCGGCGGTGTAAACGCCTCTCACGTGCCGTTGTCAAGGTAGCAATTTCAATTTCACTTGATCTAAACAAATCAGTCTAACCATAGACCACGTGACCAGTAGCGGTGGCTTTCTTAATATATTTAAAATAATTTTGCAAGGGTTATGACGTTAGTAGTAAATATTTTTTAGCATTTTTTTAACCGCAGAGGGCCGGTGGTTTACAAAATTTCCCGTTAGATTTTTTGGTCCCACTCCGCCCCTGGTCCTAGGGCACTTTTGCCGGAAGAGCGAGCGCTCCCGTATAGCAGAGCACTGAGAGCACAACAGACGTTAACTGATCAGAGCGAGAGCGTCGCAAAAAGTCACAAAAGAAGTGTGTTTTTGGTTGCCAGGGCAAGACAACCCTGCACAGATTACCAAAGAAAAAACAGCATTAAGGGACCAGTGGATGGAGTTTATTTTTACAGAGCATCAACGGAGTTGTGCAAGTGTTTTTGTTTGTTCCCCTGCATTTCGAAGATGCTTGTTTTACAAACAAGGCCCAGTTTGACGCCGGATTTGCACATCGTTTATTTCTTAAGGATGATGCAATCCCAACGAAAAAGGGTCACGATTGTGTGTTGGAACCGCAGGCGGTGAGTAAAACTGCTTCAAATATCTCTGCCTCCTTGTTGGTGCGTCCCCTCCCATGCCGGAGACCCGGGTTCCTCACGGTAATGTCACAGCTTCCAAATGCTCTCAACACAAAAACCTACTGGCGTTCATGATTCTTTAGCTCCGCCCACATGTCACGCCTCCAGCCGGTCGTGTTTTTCCGGGAAAAATCAGTACAGACTATCTTTCTCTTATGAATATAATAAAACTAAAGACTTTTTGGAGTCATGAAGGATGCAGTACTACTCTATAGGTACTCAAGATTAACAGGATATTGAGTGAAAACGAGCATTTCACCTCCCCTATTGAAGCTTTACTTCAATTCTGTTTTTCAGATACACAGGTAACAAGAAGCCCAGACGTTATATCAGAGGGACAGAAAGTGATATTAATCTGTTCAACTAAATGCACTCTGAACAACAAACATACTTACATCTGGTACAAGAACGGACGACAGGTAACAGATGGATTCACTAAAGACAACAAGCTGTACCTGGACTCAGTCAGCGATGAAGAGCTTCACCAGTATTCCTGTGCTGTAGGAGGTAACACATCTCTAATTATACATGTAGTTTAATGCAAAATGATTTTTGCAGTCTGTGTGACTAATTAATTTCTGTATTGTACAGACCATAAGGAGAGCACAGTGTTACGAAACTCTGCAATCATACTGTGTGTGATCTTGGCTCTTGCACTCATAGGAGTCCTGTGGTATAGGTCAGTGCATTTAAGTTTAAGTTTTGGGATTAAAACAATTAAAAACAGTACAATGATGAGCTAAAACAAAGATACATTTTTAAGATTTTCCACTATTTATGTTACAAATAAAATTACATTGTGAAAATTTTATTTCATAAATACAATCTGATAGTGTAAATTGTAAAATATATTACATTTTGAAAAATCTAAAATAGCAGACTCAGTTTTGGACCACATAATATGCTATATATTTAAATGGCTGTTTCTTTAAGGAGGAGAAGCTGTCCCTTGTCTAAAACCCACAGAATTGAAAAGAGAGAGGAGGAGGTTCAGGTAAGGATGGCTGAAACTAAATTAAATTTGACATTTATTTATTTTAAAATGCTGACTTTTGTTTCACTGTCCTTCCCCATCAGTATGACTCGGTGCACAATAACAATGCACCCTCTGACCTCACGCAGAAAGCAGATGCCACCGACAATAAAAAAGACGTTCATTATTCCAACATTAATTTGAAAACAAAACACCCATCTTCAATCCCCACAGATGAATATCCAACAGACAATACTGACACAGAGACTGTATACTATGCCACTGTAATGTTCAAATAACAACATTGTTATTGCATTTGGTATGTTATTGTATTTGGTATGTTTAAATGGTATAATTGACTATTGCCCTTGGCAGCTGATTTCGTACACTGTGATTTTCTCATGATCATGTATTACTCCTTTTATCGCAATAAAATAATTACAGTGCAAATCAATATTTGATGTCCATTCATTTGTTTTTTGGTAAGTAGACATGCAATAATAAAATAAAAATAAATAAATAAAAAAATTCAAATGTTATATTATTATTAGAAACACCTTCAGGGTAATGCCTCAGATTTTGATCTCTTTAAGACTTATAATTTTTATATCAGTGTCAAGCACTAAAGTCCAGGTTACCCTGGATTCTCATGTTAGACCAATGAGCTGGCAGGAGTAGGAACACAACCGGTTGGTTGTGCTAAAAAACTGGTTAATCATACATTTAGAGATCAGTATTTGGCCAGCAAAGGCTTGACTTTAAAACAGACATGGTGTTTTTGCACAACCGCTGACCATGAGAACTGTTGTCATGGCCTTGACTATAGCCCTTGTGGGTAAGTAGCCTGCAATGCTGTTTTAAATGTCACCATTTGCATGGATAAAAGTATCATAATTTGCATGTCAGAATTTTATATTAAATTAACATTAAATTAACTTTCTCTGATATTTCAGCAAGTCAGCATGTGAATCTTGGTAAGCAAAGTGGTTAATCCTATTCTACTAGTGTGTTTACCAATGACAAAATAAGATTGTACTATGTGACTTATCTAAAATGCAATTTTGCACTTTTAGTCCCTGAGTTGGCAGGGACTCAGACTTATGTATACAAATATGAGGCTTTGCTCTTCAGTGGTCTTCACCAGGAAGGTCTGGCAAGAGCTGGCATTAAAATCAACAGCAAGGTTTCCATCAGGGCTGTAACTGAGAATACGTTCCTGCTTAAGGTGCCAGAAGATTTTAATGCCAACATAAAACATTGTTCTGTTACTGACCTGAGATATAATTGAAAAGCCTGTTGCCTGTTTGTTTCAGCTCTCGATTCCTCAGCTGTTCGAGTACAGTGGTTTCTGGCCCACAGATGCGTTTGTTGCTACTAAGATCTCTTCAGAAGTGGCTGCTCAGCTTCAGATTCCCATTAAGTTTGAGTACACCAATGGCGTGGTTGGAAAGTTATTCGCACCTTCTGTGGTCCCAACTAACATTATCAACCTGCACAGGGGAATTCTGAACATCTTTCAGCTCAACTTCAAAAATACCCAGAACATCTATGAGGTTCAAGAGGTGAGACTGACTGAAATGAAGTTTTTATAAAAAAATATGTATCTTGATTTTAAACTTGAGTCTTCATTCTGATATGTAGGATGGAGTTCAAGGCATTTGCAAGACTCAATATCTGATCAGTGAAGATGAAGGAAGTAACCACACCACCATCACCAAGTCTAGGGATCTTACACTTTGCAATGAGAGGATAATTAAGGATGTTGGCTTGACTTACATTGAAAAATGCACTGAATGTCAACAGGTCAGGTCAAAATATTCATGTCATATTTTCTTCTCAATGCTTTAGATTCCGGGATTTCAACGGGGGCTTCGTAAAGGTACTACAGAGGGTCTGTAACCTTCTCAAATATACTATATAATTTAACAGAGGGTAAAAAGTCTCTCTGGAGCTGCAACCTACAGCTACATCATGAAGCCAACTCCAACTGGTGTTATGATTAATGAAGCAACAGTCCAAGAGATTCATCAGCTTACAACTCTAAATGAGATTCAAGATGCTCCCCAGATGGAAACTAGGCAAGAAGTTTGGTCATGCACTCATTTTGAATTAAATATATCTGTTATCATTTTTTTGATGTGGTAACCCAAGTATATACTCAATATTTCAGACAAACCCTGGACTTTCTGGAGATTATGGCATCTCCCATAATTCCAATCAGTGCTGAATATTTAGCCCGTGGAGCTTTACAGTATGAATTTAGCACTGAGACACTCTGGAGTCCAATTCAGCTAATGAAAATCAGTAATCCACAGGCTCAAGTAAGGACATATTTCATATTATTTTTATTGTTATACATTAAATATACTGACTGCAATGTTAGGTTTGTATTGTAGATAACAGTAGTATTTAAATTCTCTCTTTTTGTTTTACTGGTATTTATTAAGGTAGTAGATGCTCTGAATCATCTGGCTACCAAAAATCTGGAAGAGGTCCATGAAGATGTTCCACTTAAATTTATTCAGCTCATCCAGCTTATGCGTTTTGCAAGTCTGGATGCTATTGAGGGAATCTGGTTTCAATTTAAAACCAAACCAAATTTCAGGTACAAAATATTCACTTTAACAGTCTAAAACCTTGTTTTGCAAATTGTCACTCATTTTTACTCCTCTAAGGAAATGGATCTTAGATGCTGTTCCTGCAGTTGGCACCTTAGCTGCTCTAAAATTTGTCAAGAAGACATTCTTGGCAGGTGAACTTTCTATCCCTGAGTTCACTGAGATCCTTCTGGCCACTGTGCATATGGTCACCGCTAATTTGGACACCATTAAGATCTACTCTGTGCGTACACTCGTATTTGATGGTTGACTCAAGGCTTAAACCACTTAGTTAGCATGCCGGATATTGTCTGAACTTGTTCTATAAATGTTATAATCAAAAAAGGGTCTGGCTTTGAGTCACAAAGTTCAAGAAACACCTGTTCTACGTAAGGTTGCCATGCTTGGCTATGGGACAATGATTGCCAGATACTGCAGTGGATCTCTTGAATGCCCCGTGGAGCTTTTGAAGGTAAAAAAAAAAAAGATAATTCACTAATTGTTTTGCTTGACTATGTGTGGACTGTGGACAACTTCCTCTTTTTTTCCAGCCCTTCCATGAGATTGTTATTGAGGCAACTGCTAAGGCTGACACTTCAGAGATGACCTTGATTTTGAAAGTACTAGGAAATGCTGGTCAACCTGCTAGCATTAAATACATTACAAAGTTTCTACCAGTATTTGGGAACCGCATACATCTGTTTCCTAAGAGAGTTCAAGTAGGTGCAGTTTTGGCTCTGAAGGCCATTGCTAAAAAGGAACCCAAAATGGTTAGTCATAGCCAATCATGCTTTGCTTTGTCATACTGATTGTGAGTTACTTCAACTTTCGTTTCTCAGCTCCAGTCCCCGGGACCCAATTCCCAGAATGATTTAGATGTCTCCCTGTTCAAGAAACCTTCAAACTGACGAGTTGAATCAAATGCTTTAATTAGTGAGACATCTAAAACATTCTGCTAAATAAGTCCCAAGGACTTTAGTTAAAAAAAACACTGGTTTACTATATGCATTTCATTTTGCATTTCAGGTCCAGAATGTAGTTCTGCAGATTTTTCTAAATAAAGATCTCCATCCAGAGCTGCGCATGGTGTCATGGATTGTGCTTTCTGAGACAAAGCCAAGCATTGGTCTGGTTATTACTCTTGCACGTGCTCTACAAAAAGAACCAAATCTACAAGTGGCCAGTCTTGTGTACTCGCACATGAAAGCCTTGACAAGGAGCACACAACCCGAGTTTTATCTAATGTGAGTTTACGCTAATAAAAGCCAGAATATTTTCCAAAATATTAATGTTTAAACTTAAACATCGAAAATCCACCTCGGTCTTTTTCAGTGCCGTGGCCAGCAGAGTTGCCACCAAGATATTAAGCCCAAAACTGGACAAACTTAGCTTTTGTTACAGCAAAGCTTTTCTCTTGGATGGTTATAAAGGTAAGAAAGTCTGTTAATCTAATTAGTCTATTAGTCTGTTAACACCAAAAGTGTTGCATGCCAGGTGATGGTTTCCTCTAAAAAACTTATTGATTTGTTCCATTATTTAGCTTCTCTCATGGTAGGGGCTGCCAGTAGTGCTTTCTTCATCAATGATGCCGCCACCATCCTGCCCAGGGCTGTTGTAACTAAAGCACGCGCCTACCTGGCTGGAGCTGCTGCTGACATTTTTGAGGTGATTAAATAAGATACAGGAAAAGATTGGGTACTCCTGTATTTTATTAATTTCTTAAATTCCTACTCAACCTCACTGAAGTACTTTTTTTTAGATTGGCGTCAGAACTGACGGAATTCAGGAGGCTCTTCTGAAATCGCCATTCCTGCACGAGGACAGGCTGCCCAGGATGAAACAAGTTCTTAAGGCTGTAAGTGTGGCATATTGTTATTTAAAGAGTGTTTCTTAACAGTTACATATTTTTTGTTGTCAATCTGGCATGCTGCAGTTAAAAGCATTCAAAGCCCTGCCAAAGAAGCAGCCCCTGGGCTCGATCTATGTGAAAGTTCTTGGACAAGAGATTGCTTTTGCAAATGTCAACAAAGCTGTTCTTGAACAGGCAACACAGGTATATTTTTTGTAATATCAGTTCATATGAACCAAAAAACTAAGTAATTTGCATTGTCCTCCTAAACTTTTGAGGATGTTTAAAATGGAGCTAACCATAATTTTTTTTTCTATAGTTTACTACTGGAGGCAATATACCTGAGTTTGCAGGGGAAGCTCTTAAAGCGATACAGAATGGCACTGCCTTCCACTATGCCAAGCCCCTACTGGTGGCTGAAGTGCGTCACATCTTCCCATCAGTGGCTGGTGTACCCATGGAGTACAGTTTGTATGCTGCTGCAGTGGCTGCTGGTAATTTGAAGGGTAAGAGTCTGAAAAGTGCAGTCTATTTATAGATTAATTGGAAATAGGGAATGCCATTTAAACAAATGCACAATATTTAATAGAGAATGCACTTTAATAGTGAAACTTTTCTTTGTTTTGTTTTTTTATTTTCCATCCTGTCCAGTCCAGGCTATTTTTACACCACCTCTAACTGAAACCATCAGTGTTTCTCATCTGATGAAGACAGATGTGAAGTTAACCGCTGAAGTTTCACCAAGCATTATCTTACAGACTTTTGCTGTAATGGGACTGAATACTGGTTTTATTCAAGCTGCATCCATGGCGAAAGGAAAGATCCATACATTTTTGCCTCTAAAAGTGGAGGCAAAGTTCGACATCGCAAAGGCTAATTTCAAGATAAAGGCTTTTCCTGTTGTACTTCCAGTGCATGCTTTGACAGCACGGTCAGAATATATTGAGTAGACTCATTCTCAATCTTTTCACCATGGTCTATCTCATTACTAAAGTGGCTTTTTGTGATTCATGTCCGACATTAGTTTTGAAACTTTGGCAGCAGCTGGAAACATCAAGGCAGTCAATGCAGAGAGAATTACACCCATTGTACCAGAGACAGTAGTACTGAAACATTCCCAAGAAGCACATACCTCAATTATTTCACCTGGAGATCTGGTAAAATAATCAAAAATTTGTTTGGCTAATTAATAACGTGAAAAATTAATTTCTTTATCATTCTAATGTGTTTTATTGATCCCTACATAGTCATCAGAAACCATTAAAACTGTTATATCACCGGCAGAGGAACCTAAACTGAGGACTAGTGTTCCAGTTCACAAAACACTTTGCTCTGCTGTACCTCACATTGGAGTTGATGTATGCATGGAGGTTATGTCCTGTGATGCCACCTTCATCAAAAACACCACCATTTATAACATAATTGGGCAGCATGGAGTACATATTAACATAGTTAGAGGTAAGTGTCTGAAGTTCACTTCAGAATTTCACTGGAACTATGTTTGTTATTGAAAATGTGTTATCTTATAATCTATTTATTGACAGCTGATGGTCCTGCTGTTGAGGGACTAGAGCTAGAGGTCCAACTAGGCCCAAGAGCTGCTAAAAAGCTCCTTAAAGAAGTCAGCTTTGCTCACACGAAGACTCCCAAGGTCAAGATCGTCCTGCAGAAACTGAGGAGAGTCCTAGAGGGTGAACAGAGGAACAAGAACTCCAGTTTTTTCAGCCATAACAAATTATTTTACCCACAAAGCACCCGTAGCCACAGCTTTAGCTCCAGTAGTTCTGTTCGATCTTCCAGCTCTCATCTGTCCAAAGTGAGTATTTTTATTGCCACAAAGTTAATTCCAGGATTTTCTATTTATTATGCAACACACACACTACACAACTTTCAAAGTCTTTGGATTGCTGTTTTTCACACTACACGACCATCTCTCCTCCCTAATGTCAGTCAAAACACTTCACATTAAAGGACTTGGGTTGCAGACGAATACATTTAATGTATATCTCTAGATATTTAACTTGCTAAATATCTTTTGGACATTGGCGATGCAAATGCGCTGCTCTATTTGGAACAAGAAATAAAAAGAATAAAAATATGATTTGCCAAAGTCAATGTTTATAAAAGTTTAACTTTCACAACTATTTGTTTTTTTCTGGATCACTGTATGGATCACTAGGGCCTCTCCAGTGGACAAAGCAGTCAAAGTTTCAAGCCCATTCAGGTATGACATAGTGTCTATAAGCAGATCTTTGAGCAGATCCCTTTCATTTTTATTTTTTTAATCGATTAATTTTTAAATGTCTTTACATGGTTACAGTCTAGATTCCTTGGGGACTCGGTTCCTCCAGTGGTTGCTGTCATTGCACGTGTTGTGAGAGTTGATCGAAAGTTGTTGGGGTACCAGCTCACTGCTTACCTGGACATGCCCACCTCAAGGGTGCAGATCATCGTGGTCTCCATTGCAGTGAAGAACAACTGGAAAATGTGTGCTGATGGTGTCTTATTGAGCAAGCATGCAGATGTAAGAAATCTGATGAAATTACTTTTGGTTATCTTTTTCTGCTATGTCAGGGGTGTCCAATCTCTTGTCTTGGTGGGCCAATAGCCTGCAGAGTTTACCTCCAACCTGCCCCAATACACTTGCCTGAAAATCTATAGTAAGACCTTGACTAGCTGACTCAGGTGTGTTTAATTGGGATTGGAGCTAAACTCTACAGGATTGTGACTCTAGAGAAGCAGGATTAGACATCCCTGTGTTAGGATAAAGCATTTAAAAGTTGCCTCTATCTAGGCAAGGATTGCTTGGGGTGCAGAGTGCCAACAGTATGCAATTACCATCAACGCAGAGACAGGTCACCAAGGTCCAAGTCCTATGGCCTATCTCAAAGTGAAGTGTGAGAAGGTGCCCACAATTATCACCACCTATGCCAAGAGGTTTGGTTACTCTTCCTCACAGTTGTTCCACTTCATAAATGTCAACATATCAACACATTTTTCATTTCCTTTCCTATTGAAGTGTGGCTGAATATATTCCTGCTGCAGCTCAGATGACTGGATTGGCTGTTAGCGATGAAAAAAACATTGAGAGGCAGATTGAACTGATCATACTTGTCCCAACTGAAAGGACACTGGACATCATTATTAAGACCCCAATAGTAAGCAACAATCTAATAATTAGGTTACTGTGCCGCCCCACATCCCCTTTTTTTGACAGCACTTTCTAACATTTGTGAATTTGCAGATGACCTTGTCAGTGTCGAACTTGGTTCTTCCAATCAGTTTGTCATTTAAGGCTATCCAGGCCTATCCAGAAAATGATGTCACAAACATAATTCGAAACCTCTATATAGAGACTAGTTCAGGTTAGTAAAGTGTGTTAATTGGTCTTTCAATTTTCATGAATTTATCTTTTTTTTTTTGCTAAATTTTTGTTTGTTTCACTATTTAGCTAAATGTAGTAAGGTCAGAAAAACCTTGACTACATTCAACTATAAGAAGTACAACTATGAAATGCCCCTTTCCTGTTACCAAGTCTTAGTGCAAGACTGCACTTTAGAGCACAAATTCATAGTCCTGATAAAAAAGGAGGATGTCTTTAAGCACGAACACCTAAACATTAAGGTGGCAGACATGTAAGTCCAGCTCATTAATATTACTAGTTCCGTTCTTAGACACTGCAATATTCAATATTTTATTCCACCACAGCGATGTTGATATATACCACCAGAAGAGTGCAGTGAAGGTTAAAATGAATGGAATTGACATACCAACCAACAATATATCATATCAGCACCCAACAGGTTGAAGTTCTCTCTGCATTATTTTTGGTATAAAAGTCTGTTGCTTGCATCAGCAATTTATTTTTTTAGACTTGACTTGCCATATGACTTTTACTGGGATGCTGTTCTTTGCCTCGGGAAGGGAGTCTTAGAGTGTTTTCCTGTACATTTATTAGGCTTTTATGATGTAGGTTCCATTCGAATTGAGCAGAAACGTCAAGGTATCGCTCTTTATGCCCCAGGCCATGGTCTTCAAGAGGTCTATTATACCAATGATGAGTGGATGGTAAGTCAAACATTGGAACAATTGCCAAATATTGGTAAATAATATAAGTACAATATTTTAAATATGTTAGTGTATAACAATGTAAACAGTTTTACAGTTTAATTTGATGTTACAAACACTGTGCTAAAGGTTCTAAAAATAGAAAAATATCTATTTTTCTTGGATATTTCAGGTTTATGTTGCAGACTGGATGAAGGGACAGACTTGTGGACTCTGTGGAAAGGCTGATGGAGAGATCAGACAGGAGTACACCACACCCAGAGGAGACCTGACCAAAAGTCCAGTCAGCTTTGGCCACTCATGGGTGCTTCCTGCTGAGAGCTGCCGTGATGCCGGCCGTAAGATTTGTCAGACACTGTGCATTACAGAAAATGTAATTTGTTTTAAAGACACTTTAAAAAGAAATATCTTTTCTCTTTCAGAATGCCGCATGAAACTTGAATCCGTGAAGTTGGAGAAGCAGGTGATTTTAAATGGACAGGAATCTAAATGTTACTCTGTTGAGCCTGTGTTGCGCTGTCTGCCAGGCTGTGTACCAATGAGAACAACTCCTGTCACTATTGGATACCACTGTATGTCCACTGGTAAGTGACTTCATTACTTGTTTGCAGACTGATATGACTCTCGTCCAGTAATTCTCAAATGGTTTTGCTTTAGAAAACAGGTTTTATATCTTAAAATTCAAACTTAGTAACATATGCTGAATGGGAAAATATTTAATATTGGTTTATAAAAGTTGCTTCTATTTTTATTTATATTGTGCTGCAGACTTCAACCTCAACATGTTTGATGGAATCTATGAGAAGAGTGTAGACTTGAGAGAGACTACAGATGCTCATGTGGCCTGTCGCTGCATTGAACAGTGTGCTTAAACCTACTTCTTGTCTCAGTAGCACTTTTTTTTTTTTTGCAGCTGTAAATGAACGCCTTCATTTCAATAAATCTGAACAAGCATTAAAAATGTGTTTGTTCACTATTTTTCTTTTTTATTTAACAACTGGTGCATGATTTCTTTCTGTTGTCTACTTCTGCCATAGATACTGAGGAAGCGCACATAGCAATGGGTTTTTCAGTGACAAATTCTTATATGTTAAGTAATGAAAATAAAACATAAGGGGAATACAACGTGAAATACTAACTGACACTAGATATTCATCTCCTAAACTGAATATTAAGACATTCTAACTAAAACAAGCTAAACAAGTAAGTACTACTCTAAAAGGTTTTTAGAATTATCGACTAAGTCTCAGAATTAGTATCATCTGCAGTTTCTCTTGTTTGACCATATAATTTATCCGTGTAATTAATTAATCTACATATTGGTCCTATACTTTCTATATTTCAATTCAAAAGCAAGTTTGATATTGCCACCATCCTGAATCTCAATGCACATAAAAAATGGCATCTGAAGAATTTAATATTACTTTTATGGTCAAATAAGTTTTGATAGAAGGCTTAAATCTCAGGAGAATCCAGTTAGTCAGTATAGAAATATACCCTAAATCCAATGCAAAGCAATCTTGAATGTACATTGTCCATTGCATTGGGATTCACACAAATGGTTCCCCAAGAAAAGAAAAATAAAAGTAATCAAAGTGAAAGGTAGTAACATTACTTTTCAATGTACTTCTACTGAACCCTCGGTTGCACCGGCCTTGCTCCGCTCTCACGACTCTCAGCCCCCGTCCCACACTCATATCATTTACATTTTAAAATGTGAATGCTATATTGTCCTTACTTTAATATTGACTTTAACAAGTTTTGATGATTAGCCAGGGTAACATAACCTAAAACTGATAATATTATGCAAAATTTGTCAACATTGTGTGTTTGAGAGTACTTTGAAGCTACAAGAAAGCAGAGCAAAGTCTATCCCCAATGCAATATTACCATCAGTGTAAAAGATACTGGGCTAATCAATAGAACTGAACCGCTTAGTACCAGCCACAGGACAGTGGAGCACCATCCAAATAACAGAGCAATTTCTAATCATCTCTCCAAATAAATTAAACCAATGTTAATTTTTTTTTTTTTTATGTTAAATTTGATAGCTCAGTTGTGGCTAATATTTAAGATAAATGGTTTTCATGCAGAATAAGTTTCAACACTTCTAAAATAAACGAAATAATGAACATAAAAGACAGTTTCCTTCTAAATGATGACACATAAAACAGAGTTCCTGATTCCTGTTTTGAGTGATCACTGTAGATTGACAAGGCTTGAGTATGTCCAGGGTATGGAATGTATAAAAATAATACATACCTGTATCAACACATAAAAAATAAAAAAATAAAATAAAAAACAGTGGATTTCACAGGGAGTAAAGTTGCAGCAAGGATTAGCAATTATTTATTAAAATGTATCAAAAATATTAAAAGCAATGATAACTAAAAGCAGCAATTGTAACATTTATAAAATCATAACTTTTCATCCTTTTCTTAAGTAATTGTATGTATTCTTTACATAATAATCCTGTGAACCCAGCCACAAAAATGTTACTTCCTGTGTAAAAATTATATATCCTGTAATATACATATGTGCAAAACCTGCAAAAACTGCATTTAATTAATGGACTAAAGTTAGCTTTTTCCTTTTTTTTTTTTTTCTTTTTTTTGCATATGAAGACATAAAACTGGCATTGAACATTGGCCTGGAGGATGACATTACAGGGCAGGCTAACCTAACCTAACCTAACCTAATTTGATACTGATATTCAGATAAGTTGACCAACAAAAAGCCTAATCTTATGTACTTTTTGACACATCTAAAGACATCTATTGATATTTAATGATAAAAAAAAATTATACATCTATAAAAGATCTGATGCTCTGATGAGTTCTTTACAAAACACCAGCCATGAGAGCTGTTGTGCTTGCCCTGACTGTAGCCCTTGTGGGTAAGTAAAATTTTGAAGTGAAGATCTTCCTCTTTCTCTTTGTTTTTTTTAGATTTCCCTTATAAGGGAAGTGCATTAGAACAAAGCACTTCTCTCTCTCTCTCTCTCTTTTTTTTTTTTTTCTCCAGCAAGTCAACAGATCAACCTTGGTAAGTAATATTTGGCTCAATATTACTTGATTTTTTTCCCCCTGATAATGTACAATTGCATTCAGAAAATACTCTGAAATACTCTGCCTTTTTCAGTTCCTGATTTTCCCCTCTATAAGACCTATGTGTACAAGTATGAGGCTCTACAGGAGAGAATCATACAGGACATTGGCTTGGCATACACTGAGAGATGTGCTGAATGTACTTATGTGTAAAGATGTGCTGAGGTAATGGAGAAAACAGGAAATTATTGAAATATTTATTCAATTAAAATGCCAGAAGTCAAATTGTAACATGCCATTCTTTAAACAGAGATTCAAGAGTCTGATTGAAACTGCGAGTTACAATTACATCATGAAACCAGCAGCCACCGGAGTACTAATCACTGAGGAAACAGTTGAAGAAGTGCATTATTTTTCACCCATCCATGAGATCCATGATGCAGCAATGATGGAAGCAAAGTATGTCAGACAATCTTTGAGATTTGTATAAGGAATTCAAACTAACAATATTCCTATCATATCGCATCAACTTTACGTTTAAAACAAAACTTAATTGAGTTGCAAATTCAGAAACATTTTTTTTTTGTTTTAGACACACCTTGGCTTTTGTTGAGATTGAGATGGCCCCCATTGTTCCAATCAAAGCTGATTACTTGGCCCGTGGATCCCTACAGTATGAGTTTGCAACTGAGATTCTTTAGACACCCATTCAACTAATGAAGATCAGTGATGCACCAGCCCAGGTATAATGAATTAATTAAAATCTTAAAAATCTTTTAAGCCTTTGATCCATGTTGAAGACTCTCTAGATTATTGAAGTCTTAAAGCCCTTTGTTGAAAACAATGTGGCCATGGTCCATGATGATGCTCCCCTTAAGTTTATTCAGCTCATCCAGCTTCTGTGTGTTGCCACCTTAGAAAACATAGAGGCTATCTGAGCTCGGTTCAAGGACAAACTCAGATATTTAATAAATAAATAAAACATTATTATGCACATTTTCATCCAAAAATATACTAACCTTGTTTTCTGAATTAGGTTCAGCCAGTGGCCCTTGTATTGTGTTGTTTGAGACCAAGCCATCGGTGGCTCTCATTTCCAGTCTTGCTGGTGCTCTGAAGATTGAGACTAACATGCATGTCGTGAGCTTTGCCTATTCTCATATCAAGTCCTTGATCAGAATCACTGCCCCTGTTATGGCAGCCGTGTAAGAACAACAATTCATTTTTCACATATTTACTTTACCACATCATATGAGCACTGTCATGATCCGGTCATTGAACTTCTGTTAATTCACCACCAGAGGTCATCATCCACATCACAGACTCTCACGCTACACACCTGGACTCCATTTCCCATGCTCCCTTGCACCAATCACCAGTCAACAATAACACATGCACCTGAGACCAATTACACACAGCACAGCACAATCAGACTCGCTTTATAAGCATTTGACTTCCTTTCACACACTGCTGAGTTATGTTCTGCATTAATTTCTCTCTTAGTAATACATAAGCCGTTCTGTGTTAGTTTCTAGTTTTCATAGTCTTGTTTCAGTTCCTTGTTTTCATAGTCTTGTCTCTGTTTCTAGTTTTCATAATCTTGTCTCTGTTTCTAATTTTCATAGTATAGTCTTTTTCTTGCCTTGCTGTGTTTTGACCCTTTTGCTCTGGATACTGGATTACCCCTCTTACTTAGCCCTCTGGATATTGTTTGCTCATCGAAGACCCACACTTGCCCTAGGAATATTCTTTGTCTTGCCCTCTATATACCTGTTTGCCAGTGTTTGTCAAGTCTTGTCTGTTGGACCCAGAGCCTGGATGTCAGCTTTTCAGAGTCCCAAACTGGCATCCAGCCTGGAGGATCCACCGCTGCTGTCAGTCATGGCTGTGGAGGCCGTTTTTGAACTCTCTTCTGTGTTTCCTGCCTTGGTCTCTGAGACCGGGAATGCACTGCCTGTATTTGTTTCTGCTTTTCCCGCCACGGCTTTGTCTGTTGAGGTTCCTGAATGCACTGCTGCTGTGAGATAATTAAGTCTTAGTGATGTCAGTGAATTAAAGTTATTTGTTGTAACTGCTTTTTTGTGAAAGATCCTTTTACTTCTAATTCCAACAGCTTTGAGACTCTTGCTGTGGTTAGAAACATTGAAGATCCCACTGCTGAAAGGATTGTTCCCTTGGTAACGAAATTGTTCCTGCAAAACTCAATGCTGGTGATTTATGGTAAGCTATAAATGCACATGAAAAAATGTTTGCTTCAAGCTCCATAGTGGAAAATTTTATTTTTCTATCCAGTCCTCTGAGATGGCACCTGAGGCTCCTGTGAGAACTGCTACTCCATTCTGTAAGAGTCCTGCTGTCCCGTACGTTGAAATCAAGGGATGCATTCATGTGCACCCTTACAATGCTGCTTTTATCAGAAGTTATCCTCTGTTCTACATAACTGAACTGCACTCAGCCGGTCCCTCTCTAGCAAGAGGTATAGCTATGAAGATTGAATAGAATATGAATAGATTCATGGAAGGATTATCGGCAAAATGATTAATGGTTTCGTCATTTTGGCTGTAGCTGAAGGTCCTGCAGTTGGAAGACTGGAGCTTGAAGTCCAAGTTGGTCCTAGAGCTGCTGACAGGCTCCTTAAATGTTTAATTGAAGAGAATTTTCAGACTGCCACCATCATGGAGACTTTCAGGAAAATCCACAAAGATCAAGTAACTACCGAAAAATACGATTGTTAATAATACCTTAAAATTAATGCCTATCGCTTATTACTGAACCCCTTCTTGCTTGCAGTACATGGCGCCTCTTAGGAAGTTGGCAGTGAAAGTGCTGCATCTAGCTTTGATTCATTTCTGGGTCTTCTCGATCTCGTTTCTTCATAACTACCAAGGGTAATATCCTGTCATTGCCCATGTTGTGAGTTGACCAAAAGCTGTTGGGTTACCAGCTTGCTGCTTACTTTGACAAGCCAACTTGAAGAGTACAGCTCATTTCATCCATCTAATCGTTTGCTTTCTGCATTGACCTCTGTTTTGTTTTGTTTTGTGTGTGTGTGGGGGGGGGGTTCTTTTAACAGTACATGCTTTAATCGGTGGGCAGGGCTTAACGGGCATCTATCTTCTGAGGTGGAATTTAGCCACACTATTACATCATAAAGTAACACATTCCACAGTGGTCTTGGCAGACTGGCTTAAATATATGCTGGTTTTTGACTAACAAGACAAGAGGGGGTGTTTTTTTTTTTTTTTTTTTCTTGCATGTCGAAAGAAGATCAATGGAATTTTTTTTTCTTCATGAACCCCCGCCCCATTTGGAATCCAGTGGTAGTTGGTATAACCTTTTATTTTCAAAGAATTAGATTTTGTCATTATTTAAAGCTTTTTACAAGAGTTTCTTTTATTTGAATATTGGCTAAAGCATTTTGAAAGACCATGTCTATACCACTTTATTTAGAGCTTTTTCCTTATGTTTTATATCCAGTTGAGTGACTATAGCACTTTATCCACATGCTACAATACATTACTTCAGTGTGGTTTTGCAGATGATTTAAACAATGTTGGTATACCGGTTACCTTAAAAAAAATCTATTAAGTAAAATGTAGTTTCAAAGGCAAATGCACAATAAATAAACTGAACAAAGAATGGGATCTAGATCTGTCAAAAGCACTCTCAAAAGCACTGGCATTCTTTACAACTTCGATCTAAGTAACTGCTCCACAACAAGAAATAAGTTACAAGAAGTATAACAACTCTGTTGAAAGCATTTTTTTTTTTTAAACCAGATATGTATCGTATATTCCTTTTTAGCAATGGTTCGCATGGGCTGATATATGTAAGCCGTCTGCCATATTGGAAAAGCTAAGCTGGTCTGTGAATACTCAAGAGCAAGTTCACTGTCTTCAGCTGTAGTTTCAGGCTACTTATGCATGGGTATATTATCTGCAGAAGACTTAAGCAGATTATTTTTTCCATACTAACACCTTATACAAGAAGATAAACTGTTAGCTAACAAGGCATTTAAAATGTCCTTTAGATTAAAAACCTGCATATATTAAAAACACAAATTGACATTCTTACCTGTAAAAGTTTAAGAAATGTACATCTATTATTTTAACTACCTAGAAGTTAACCATAAGAAGCTTAAACTAATACAACAACAACATATGGAAAAACTAGAAATACTTTAGTTCATTTCTACTAGCAAAATGCAATATGAATAAATTACCAAATGGAATTTCTAAATGAAAAATTCAGAGGCTTGTAAGATTCAGCAGCCTTTAGTCAACAATTGGCACATGATTTTGTTTAATATTAATGTCCATATGTTGAAAGTTCTTCATTAAGATACTAGCAGACTTATTTATATTGGTTCCAGCTGTCACACTTCTGGTGTTGGAAGAAAATGTAGGTTCCTCTGCAAGCAGTTCCATGGGTGTGGATGGACTAAAGATGAGATTTGCTGACTTTGCCAGAAATTGAAATGAGTTTCTCTTCATAACCAGAGTCTGCAAAATCAAAAAAACTAATTTCAAGTTATTTGAAAGAAAATTCAAACTAGTAAAAAGAATAAACTTACGCTTTGAAAATTCATCAGTCCTGCGACTTTGTGGTTTCATTTGGTCTGCAAACGTTGTGTTCAGAAACTGGTGTTTGAGCCACATTGCACGATCATCCTCAAAACATTTTCTCTGAAACAAGAAAAAAAAAATCCTATTAAAATCCAGATGAATTCAGAAATCCGTAAAAGCCAAGTATAAGCCAGAACCTCGTGGCCCAATCTGACGGCAGCCTCTGTGAAATTTCTCCTTTCGGTTTCAAAGTTTTTCCTCTGTTCTTCAAACACTCTCCACTCTTCTTTCAAGCGTTCCTTCTCTTCCAGCATGTAGGAATCATTCAGAACGGCTGCAGTCTCCTCATCACAGGATGTGTTTAGCTGTTGCTGTAAAAATAAGCAACTTTCATATTCTCTTGGAAATATCTGAAGGGTTCTTTGGAAAACTCAAAATTGTTCTTTATGGCATCGCTGTGAAAACTCCATTTTGGAACCTTTTTTTAAGAGTGTAGGAACGCAGCTCTACTTGTGATTTTAAAGGGGGGGTGAAATGCTATTTCATGCATACTGAGTTTTTTACACTGTTAAAGAGTTGGATTCCCATACAAAACATGGACAAAGTTTCAAAAATTAAGTTGTACGTTTGAAGGAGTATTTCTGTTCCAAAAATATTCCTTCCGGTTTGTCACAAGTTTCGGAAAGTTTTTTTTTCGAGTATGGCTCTGTGTGACGTTAGATGGAGCGGAATTTCCTTATATGGGTCCTGAGGGCACTTCTGCCGGAAGAGCGCGCGCTCCCTTATAGCAGAGCACTGAGCACAACAGACATTCACTGATCAGAGCGAGAGCGTCGCGAAATGTCACAAAAGGAGTGTGTTTTTGGTTTGCAGGGCAAGACAACCCTGCACAGATTACCAAAGAAAAAACAGCATTAAGGGACCAGTGGATGGATGTGGCGAGTGGGGCGGGGCCGAGAGGCGTGGGAACGAGGAGTGAGGCCAGGTGTAGTGATTGGAGATAAGCTACACCTGCGCCCCACCGCCGGTCTTGAGTCCCACGTAGGAGATGGAAGGATATAAAACTGGAGTGACGACCGTGAAGGACGAGAGAGGACCAGGCCTCCGCAACAATGGAGTTTATTTTTACAGAGCATCAACGGAGTTGTGCAAGTGTTTGTGTTTGTTCCCTCTATTTCGAAGATGCTTGTTTTACAAACAAGGCCCAGTTTGACGCCGGATTTGCACATCGTTTATTTCTTAAGGATGATCCAATCCCAACGAAAAAGGGTCACGATCGTGTGTTGGAACCGCAGGCGGTGAGTAAAACTGCTTCAAATATCTCTGCCTCCTTGTTAGTGCGTCCCCTCCCATCGAAGACCCGGGTTCGAGCCCCGCTCGGAGCGAGTCGTTGCTGCTGCTGCTCTCGTTCAGTTTCAGCCTCGGGATCTGATTCTGGATCATAAATATACGCTGAATCTGACTGTTAGCCATGGTTTGTTTTGGTTGGTTTTGTCCTCACGGTAAAGTCACAGCTTCCAAATGCTTTCAACGCAAAAGCCTACTTGCGCTCGTGATTCTTTAGCTCCGCCCACACGTCACGCCTCCAGCAGGCCGTGTTTTTCCGGGAAAAAATCGGTACAGACTATCTTTCTCTTATGAATATAATAAAAATTAAAGCTGCAAGCAGCGATGAACGGGCCCTCGCACCCGGGCTCACCGGCAGTAAGTGGCTTTAGTAGATATGTGAACGGTGAGAAATATGCATTTAAACTCAGAAATATAAGTGGAATATGTCAAAGTTTATTCCATATATCTGCCAATTTTCCTGTTGTAAGCAGGTGGCGCTGTCATTATAATGGAATATTGGCCTTCAGATGTGTTCAGGCCAGGACTCTTATCGAACATGTGAAGTTTAGGGAAGATTGAACATTTAATGCCTGAGTTACAACAACTTCTCTTCCGATGGCGAGACATCAAATTTTGTCATGGCGCCATGGACACACCCTTTAACAAAATCTCAAGATCTCCACAATTTAACATTGCAAAGAACTTTAGATTAGACTGACCAAAATAAAATTTGGATGTCATAAAATTTCTTGGAGTAGTTATTTGCAGTGTAAAACATTGACACTTCCTGCTGCCAGCAGGTGGCGCTATGACTATGACTGAATATGGGCATGTAGATCTGTTAAGGGCAGAAGTCTTATCTAACATGTGAAGTTTGAGGCAGATTGGACATTGTATGTCTGAGTTACAGCAGCTTCCTTTTTCATGGCGAAACATCGAAATTTGTCAGGCCGCAATGGACACGCCCTTTAACGAAACCTCAAGATCTTCGCAATTAAACATCGCAAAGGGCTTAAGATTACACTGACCAAGTTTGGTGTTTATCTGAATAAATCTCTAGGAGGAGTTCGTTAAAGTACAACCCCTGAAAATGGCAAAAACTATGCCAATTTTGCAGAGAAAATTCTAAATAACCGACTTCCTGTTGGGATTCGGATTTCGTACCAAGAGACTTTTTTGTAGGTATTGGTGTGTTACATGTGTGTACCGATTTTTGTACATGTACGTGAAACATAGCTCGAGGCGCACTCCATTGAAAGTGCATATGCACTCCGTTGAAAGTGTATAGGTGGCGCTATCGAGCCATTTTGCCACATCCAATGGAATATTTGCCTTCATGTCTGTTCAGGCCAGGACCCTTATCACACATTTAAAGTTTAGGGAAGATCGGACATTTTATGCCTGAGTTATAACATATTTTATTCCCATGGCGAGACATCGAATTTCGTCGCGGCGCCATGGACACACCTTTTAACATAATCTCAAGATCTTCACAACTAAACATCACACAGGTCTTTAGATTAGACTGACCACAAAAAAGACATTGATGTCATAACATTTCTGGAAATAGTTTGTCGCAGTGTAAAATATGTCACTTCCTGTTGCCAATAGGTGGCGCTATGACTATAACTGAATATTGGCATGTAGATTTGTTCAGGTCAAGAGTCTTATCCAACATGTGTAGTTTGGGGCAGATTGGACATTGTATGTCTGAGTTACAGCAACTTCCTTTTTATGGCGAAACATCGAAATTTGTCAGGCCGCCATGGACACGCCCTTTAACGAAACCTCAAGTCCTTCGCAATTTAACATCGCAAATGGCTTTAGATTACACTGACCAAGTTTGGTGTTGATCTGAATAAATCTCTAGGAGGAGTTCGTTAAAGTACAACCCCTGAAAATGGCAAAAACAGCACCAATTTTGCAGGGAAAATTCAAAATAACCGACTTCCTGTTGGGATCCGGATTTCGTACCAAGAGACTTTTTTGTAGGTATTGGAGTGTTACATGTGTGTACCAATTTTTGTACATGTACGTGAAACATAGCTCGAGGCGCACTCCGTTTAAAGTGTATACGCACTCCGTTGAAAGTGTATAGGTGGCGCTATCGAGCCATTTTGCCACACTCTATGGAATATTGGCCTTCAGATCTGTTTAGGCCAGGACCCTTATCACACATGTGAAGTTTGGGCAAGAACGGACATTTTATGCCTGAGTTATAACATCTTTTATTCCCGTGGCGAGACATTGAACTTCATCACGGCGCCATGGACACGCCTTTTAACAAAAATTCAAGATCTTCACAACTAAACATCACACAGGTCTTTAGATTAGACTGACCACAAAAAAGACATTGATGTCATAACATTTCTAGGAGTAGTTTGTCGCAGTGTAAAATATTTAACTTCCTGTTGCCAATAGGTGGCGCTATGACTATAACTGAATATTGGCATGTAGATCTGTTCAGGTCAAGAGTCTTATCCAACATTTGAAGTTTGGGGCAGATTGGACATTGTATGTCTGAGTTACAGCAACTTCCTTTTTCATGGCGAAACATCGAAATTTGTCAGGCCGCCATGGACCCGCCCTTTAACGAAACCTCAAGTCCTTCGCAATTTATTATTGCAAAGGGCTTTAGATTACACTGACCAAGTTTGGTATTGATCTGAATAAATCTCTAGGAGGAGTTCGTTAAAGTACAACCCCTGAAAATGGCAAAAACAACAGCAATTTTGAAGGGAAAATTCAAAATAACCGACTTCCTGTTGGGATCCGGATTTCGTACCAAGAGACTTTTTTGTAGGTATTGGAGTGTTACATGTGTGTACCAATTTTTGTACATGTACGTGAAACATAGCTCGAGGCGCACTCCGTTGAAAGTGTATAGGTGGCGCTATAGAGCCATTCTGCCACACCCGGTGGAATATTGGCCTGAAGATCTGTTCAGGCCAGGACTCTTATCACACATGTGAAGTTTGGGAAGATCGGACATCTTATGCCTGAGTTATAACATCTTTTATTCGCATGGCGAGACATCGAACTTCGTCGCGGCGCCATGAACAAGCCTTTTAATGAAAACTCAAGATCTTCACAACTGAACATCGCACAGGCCTTTAGATTAGACTGACCACAAAAAAGACATTGATGTCATAAAATTTCTAGGAGTAGTTCGTCGCAGCGTAAAATATGTCACTTCCTGTTGCCAATAGGTGGCGCTATGACTATAACTGAATATGGGCATGTCAATCTGTTCAGGTTCGGAGTTTCATCAAACATGTGAAGTTTGGGGCAGATTGGACATTGTATGTGTGAGTTATAGCAACTTCATTTTTCGTGGCGAATCATCGAAATTCGCCAGGCCGCCACGGACACGCCCTGCAACGAAAACTCAAGATCTTCGCAATTTAACATCGCAAAGGCCTTTAGATTAGTCACACCAAATTTGGTGTTGATTTGAAGAAATCTCTAGGAGGAGTTAGTTAAAATACAACACATGGAAATGACCAAAATTACACAAAATTTGCTCATAATATTAAAAATAACCGACTTCCTGTTGGGTTTAGAATTTCGCTCCAAGAGTCTTTTTTGTAGGTATTGGTGTGTTACATATGTGTGCCAATTTTCGTGCATGTATGTGAAACATAGCTGGAAGGCTGTTGATTTTCTTAGTATAGGTGGCGCTGTCGAGCCATTTTGCCACACCCTCTTCTGAATCCTATATCAGACGAAAATTTTCACCAGGTTTGACGCGTGTGCAAAGTTTCATGACTTTTTGAGCATGTTAAAGCCCTCAAAAATGCGATTCATTCGGGAGAAGAAGAAGAAGAATAATAATAATAATTAAAGCTGCAAGCAGCGATGAACGGGCCCTCGCACCCGGGCTCACCGGCAGCGAGTGGCTTTAGTTAATAGGTGAACGGTGAGAAATATGCGTTTAAACTCATAAATATAAGTAGAATATATCAATGTTTATTCCATATATGTGCCAATCTTCCTGTTGCCAGCAGGTGGCGCTATCATTATAGTGGAATATTGGCCTTCAGATGTGTTCAGGGCAGGACTTTTGTCGAACATGTGAGGTTTGGGGAGGATTGGACATTTTATGCCTGAGTTACAACAACATCCTATTTCATGGCGAAACATCGAAATTTGTCAGGCCGCCATGGACACGCCCTTCAACGAAACCTCAAGATCTTCGCAATTTAAGATCGCAAAAGGCTTTAGATAACACTGACCAAGTTTGGTGTTGATCTGAATAAATCTCTAGGAGGAGTTCGTTAAAGTCCAACCCCTGAAAATGGCCAAAACAACACTAATTTTGCAGAGAAAATTCTAAATAACTGACTTCCTGTTGGGATTCGGATTTCGTACCAAGAGACTTTTTTGTAGATATTGGTGTGTTACATGTGTGTACCGATTTTTGTACATGTACGTGAAACATAGCTCGCGGCGCACTCCGTTTAAAGTGTATACGCACTCCGTTGAAAGAGTATAGGTGGCGCTATCGAGCCATTTTGCCACACTCGATGGAATATTGGCCTTCAGATCTGTTTAAGCCAGGACCCTTATCACACAAGTGAAGTTTGGGCAAGATCGGACATTTTATGCCTGAGTTATAACATCTTTTATTCCCATGGTGAGACATCAAACTTCATCACAGCGCCATGGACACACCTTTTAACAAAAACTCAAGATCTTCACAACTAAACATCACACAGGTCTTTAGATTAGACTGACCACAAAAAAGACATTGATGTCATAAAATTTCTAGGAGTAGTTTGTCGCAGTGTAAAATATGTAACTTCCTGTTGCCAATAGGTGGCGCTATGACTATAACTGAATATTGGCATGTAGATCTGTTCAGGTCAAGAGTCTTATCCAACATGTGAAGTTTGGGGCAGATTGGACATTATATGTCTGAGTTACAGCAACTTCCTTTTTCATGGCGAAACATCGAAATTTGTCAGGCCGCCATGGACCAGCCCTTTAACGAAACCTCAAGTCCTTCGCAATTTATTATCGCAAAGGGCTTTAGATTACACTGACCAAGTTTGGTGTTGATCTGAATAAATCTCTAGGAGGAGTTCGTTGAAGTACAACCCCTGAAAATGGCAAAAACAACACCAATTTTGAAGGGAAAATTCAAAATAACCGACTTCCTGTTGGGATCCGGATTTCGTACCAACAGACTTTTTTGTAGGTATTGGAGTGTTACATGTGTGTGCCAATTTTTGTACATGTACGTGAAACATAGCTCGAGGCGCACTCCGTTGAAAGTGTATAGGTGGCGCTATAGAGCCATTCTGCCACACCCGGTGGAATATTGGCCTGCAGATCTGTTCAGGCCAGGACTCTTATCACACATGTGAAGTTTGGGGAAGATCGGACATTTTATGCCTGAGTTATAACATCTTTTATTCCCATTGCGAGACATCGAACTTCGCCATGGCGCCATGAACAAGCCTTTTAACGAAAACTCAAGATCTTCACAACTGAACATCGCACAGGCCTTTAGATTAGACTGACCACAAAAAAGACATTGATGTCATAAAATTTCTAGGAGTAGTTCGTCGCAGCGTAAAATATGTTACTTCCTGTTGCCAATAGGTGGCGCTATGACTATAACTGAATATGGGCATGTCAATCTGTTCAGGTTCGGAGTCTCATCAAACATGTGAAGTTTGGGGCAGATTGGACATTGTATGTGTGAGTTATAGCAACTTCATTTTTCATGGCGAATCATCGAAATTCGCCAGGCCGCCACGGGCACGCCCTTCAACGAAAACTCAAGATCTTCGCAATTTAACATCGCAAAGGCCTTTAGATTAGGCATACCAAATTTGGTGTTGATTTGAAAAACTCTCTAGGAGGAGTTCGTTAAAATACAACACATGGAAATGACCAAAATTACACAAAATATGCTCATAATATTAAAAATAACCGACTTCCTGTTGGGTTTAGAATTTCGCTCCAAGAGTCTTTTTTGTAGGTATTGGTGTGTTACATATGTGTGCCAATTTTCGTGCATGTAGGTGAAACATAGCTGGAAGGCTGTTGATTTTCTTGGTATAGGTGGCGCTGTCGAGCCATTTTGCCACACCCTCTTCTGAATCCTATATCAGACGAAAATTTTCACCAGGTTTGACGCGTGTGCAAAGTTTCATGACTTTTTGAGCATGTTAAAGCCCTCAAAAATGCGATTCATTCGGGAGAAGAAGAAGAAGAATAATAATTAAAGCTGCAAGCAGCGATGAACGGGCCCTCGCACCCGGGCTCACCGCCATCGTGTGGTTTTAGTAAAAAGGTGAACGTTGAGAAATATGCATTTAATGTCCTAAATATAAGTTGAATATATCAAAGTATATCCCATATATGTGCCAATCTTACCGTTGCCAGCAGGTGGCGCTATCATTATAATGGAATATTGGCCTTCAGATGTGTTCAGGCCAGGACTCTTATCAAACATGTGAAGTTTGGGGAAGATTGAACATTTTATGCTTGAGTTACAACAACTTCTCTTGCTGTGGCAAGACATCAAATTTTGTCATGGCGCCATGGAAACACACTTTAACAAAAACTCAAGATCTCCAAAAGTTAACATTGCACAGGCCTTTAGATTAGACTGACCACAAAATATATGTTAATCTCAAAAAATGTATAGGAGTAGTTTGTCGCAGCGTAAAACATGTCACTTCCTGTTGCCAATAGGTGGCGCTATGACTATAACTGAATGTGGGCATGTAGATCTGTTAAGGGCAGAAGTTTTATCTAACATGTGAAGTTTGGGGCAGATTGGACATTGTATGTCTGAGTTACAGCAACTTCCTTTTTCATGGCGAAACATCGAAATTTGTCAGGCCGCCATGGACACGCCCTTTAACGAAATCTAAAGATCTTCGCAATTTAACATCGCAAAGGGCTTAAGATTACACTGACCAGGTTTGGTGTTGATCTGAATAAATCTCTAGGAGGAGTTTGTTAAAGTACAACCCCTGAAAATGGCAAAAACAATGCCAATTTTGCAGAGAAAATTCTAAATAACCGACTTCCTGTTGGGATTCGGATTTCGTACCAAGAGACTTTTTTGTAGGTATTGGTGTGTTACATGTGTATACCGATTTTTGTACATGTACGTGAAACATAGCTTGAGGCGCACTCTGTTGAAAGTGTATAGGTGGCGCTATCGAGCCATTTTGCCACACCTGATGGAATTTTGGCCTTCAGATGTGTTCAAGCCAGGACTCTTATCACACATGTGCAGTTTGGGGAAGATCGGACATTTTATGCCTGAGTTATAACATCTTTTATTCCCATGGCGAGACATCGAACTTCGTGATGGCGCCATGGACACGCCTTTTAACGAAAACTCAAGATCTTCACATCTTAACATCGCACAGGCCTTTAGATTAGACTGACCACAAAAAATACATTGATGTCATAAAATTTCTAGGAGTAGTTCTTCGCAGCGTAAAATATGACACTTCCTGTTGCCAATAGGTGGCGCTATGAATATAACTTAATATGGGCATGTCAATCTATTCAGTTTCAGAGTCTTATCAACCATGTGAAGTTTGGGGCAGATTGGACATTGTATGTCTGAGTTATAGCAACTTCATTTTTCATGGCGAATCATCGAAATTCGCCAGGCCGCCACTGACACGCCCTTCAACGAAAACTCAAAATCTTCGCAATTTAACATCGCAAAGTCCTTTAGATTAGGCATACCAAACTTGGTGTTGATCTGAATAAGTCTCTAGGAGGAGTTCGTTAAAATACAACGCATGGAAATGGCAAAAATGACACAAAATTTGCTCATAATATTAAAAATAACCGACTTCCTGTTGGGTTTAGAATTTTGCTCTAAGATACTTTTTTGTAGGTACTGGAGAGTTACACATGTGTACCGATTTTCATACATGTACGTGAAACATAGCTCGAGGCGCACACCATTGAACGTGTATAGGTGGCGCTGTCGAGCCATTTTGCCACACCCACTTCTGAAACTCATATCAGATGTAAATTTTCGCCAGTTCTGAGGTGTGTGCAAAGTTTCATGACTTTTTGAGTATGTTTAGGCCCTCAAAAATGCGATTCATTTTGGAGAAGTATAATAATAATAATAATTAAAGCTGCAAGCAGCGATGAACGGGCCCTCGCACCCGGGCTCACCGGCAGCGAGTGGCTTTAGTAAATAGGTGAACGGTGAGAAACATGCATTTAAACTCATAAATATAAGTGGAATATATCAAAGTTTACTCCATATTTGTGCCAATCTTTGTGTTGCCAGTAGGTGGTGCTCTCATTATAATGGACTATTGGCCTTCAGATGTGTTCAGGGCAGGACTCTTATCGAAAATGTGAAGTTTGGGGAAGATCGAACAAATTATGCCTGAGTTACAACAACTTCTCTTGCTGTGGCAAGACATCAAATTTTGTCATGGCGCCATGGAAACGCCCTTTAACAAAAACTCAAGATCTCCAAAAGTTAACATTGCACAGGCCTTTAGATTAGACTGACCACAAAATATATGTTAATCTCAAAAAAATTATAGGAGTAGTTTGTCGCAGCGTAAAACATGTCACTTCCTGTTGCCAATAGGTGGTGCTATGACTATAACTGAATGTGGGCATGTAGATCTGTTCAGGTCAAGAGTCTTATCCAACATGTGAAGTTTGGGGCAGATTGGACATTGTATGTCTGAGTTACAGCAACTTCCTTTTTCATGGCGAAACAACGAAATTTGTCAGGCCGCCATGGACACGCCCTTTAACGAAATCTAAAGATCTTCGCAATTTAACATCGCAAAGTGCTTAAGATTACACTGACCAAGTTTGTTGTTGATCTGAATAAATCTCTAGGAGGAGTTCGTTAAAGTACAACCCTTGAAAATGGCAAAAACAACGCCAATTTTGCAGAGAAAATTCGAAATAACCGACTTCCTGTTGGGATTTGGATTTCGTGCGAAGAGACTTTTTTGTAGGTATTGCTGTGTTACATGTGTATACCGATTTTTGTAGATGTACGTGAAACATAGCTAGAGTCGCACTCTGTTGAAAGTGTATAGGTGGCGCTATCGAGCCATTTTGCCACACCTGATGGAATTTTGGCCTTCAGATGTGTTCAGGCCAGGACTCTTATCACACATGTGCAGTTTGGGGAAGATCGGACATTTTATGCCTGAGTTATAACATCTTTTATTCCCATGGCGAGACATCGAACTTCGTGACGGCGCCATGGACACGCCTTTTAACGAAAACTCAAGATCTTCACAACTTAACATCGCACAGGCCTTTAGATTAGACTGACCACAAAAAAGACATTGATGTCATAAAATTTCTAGGAGTAGTTCTTCGCAGCATAAAATATGACACTTCCTGTTGCCAATAGGTGGCGCTATGACTATAACTGCATATGGGCATGTCAATCTATTCTGTTCCAGAGTCTTATCAACCATGTGAAGTTTGGGGCAGATTGGACATTGTATGTCTGAGTTATAGCAACTTCATTTTTCATGGCGAGTCATCGAAATTCGCCAGGCCGCCACGGACACGCCCTTCAACGAAAACTCAAAATCTTCGCAATTTAACATCGCAAAGGCCTTTAGATTAGGCATACCAAATTTGGTGTTGATTTGAAGAAATCTCTAGGAGGAGTTCGTTAAAATACAACGCATGGAAATGGCAAAAATGACACAAAATTTGCTCATAATATTAAAAATAACCGACTTCCTGTTGGGTTTAGAATTTTGCTCCAAGAGTCTTTTTTGTAGGTATTCATGTGTTACATGTGTTTACCGATTTTCATACATGTACGTGAAATGTAGCTCGAGGCGCACACCGCTGAACGTGCATAGGTGGCGCTGTCGAGCCATTTTACCACGCCCACTTCTGAAACCCATATCAGACGTAAATTTTTGCCAGTTCGGAGGCGTGTGCAAAATTTGGTGACTTTTTGAACATGTTTAGGCCCTCAAAAATGCGATTCATTTTGGAGAAGCGGAATAATAATAATAATAAACGGAGCAATTCCAATAGGGTCCTCACACCATCGGTGCTCGGGCCCTAATAATAATAATAAACGGAGCAATTCCAAGAGGGTCCTCACACCATCGGTGCTCGGGCCCTAATAATAATAAAAAACAAAGCAGATACAAGAGGGTCCTCGCACCTCGGTGCTCGGGCCCTAATAAACAAAGCAGATACAAGAGGGTCCTCGCACCTCGGTGCTCGGGCCCTAATAAAGACTTTTTGGAGTTATGATTAATGCAGTACTACTCTATAGGTACTCAAGAGTAACAGGATATTGATTGAAAACGAGCATTTCACCCCCCCTTTAAGCATCAATGACTGAATGAAATTGTACCTGTACTTACTTGCAGAAGTTGTTGTTGAGTCTGAATAAACTCTTTGCACTGCTGGATTTCCTGCATGAGCCTCTCTGTCTCATCTTCATGGAGTTGTTTGGAGATCATCTCTTCACTGTCTCCATCTTGCACCATAGATGCTTCAACACCAAATAAATATTTCTTTATATTTATTTTATAAAAGTTTTGTGTATAAGTCTAATGTGTACCATTCTGTGCATTAGGTGATAAGGCTGCTCAAGAATAAAGAAGACATTGATTTGCACTAAAAGTCTTTGAGCGGAATGCTCTACCTTGGCTGTCCAGTCTTTCCACGTGGTGTTTGAGTTTTCTCCACTGCTGACGAATGCTGTTGGTGAGTTTCTCCCGAGCATGATCACATGACATCTCAGGAGGTCCTTTCAAGGGTTCATCATCATCTGAATTTGTCTGCAGAGTCAACTGAAATATGACAAAAAAAATACCACTAGCGCAAACAAGCAATTATGAGCTGTATCGTAAAATGTTTAGGGTAAAATGGACATGGTCAAACCTGATCCATGTTTTTGCTTTGTTTCTCTTCCTTTTGGCACATCTTCTTTGAATTTAAGACCCCTACCATCTCATGTTTCATTTGTTGAAGAACCTTCTTTAGCTCTATGTTTTCCACCATTAGCTCCCTCTGACGGTTATCAAATTCATCGAGTAGAGTTTTGTACATCTCTCCCTCGTGTCTGAAGAAAAAAATAAGTTTTCATATGATATTATAGAGAAAGGGAAATATGAAACCACCATTAGAATGTCAACAAACAACCCAAATGATTGTCTTTTACCTGGATTCAGTTTTTCCAGTTTTCCAAAGACACCTCCTCCCATCTGACCTTCCAACATAATTCAAAACTTCCATTCCTGACAGAAAGTAGAACGTATTTTCAAAAGATCTGAAATGTCATGTAGGTCACTACATAATTACAAATTTTCAGTTTTGAGTCAACTGTTTTTTTAAGCAATTAATACATTTTTGTAACTACCCTTGAGTTCAGTGTGTGTGTGTGTGTATGTGTGTTTGTGTGTGTGTTTACCCTGATAAGAGAGATAGAAAAATATTTCTACTTTGGTTAAAAAAAAATGCTATTCCTCTGAAGTTTTATAATTATCAAAAAATCCTAAAAACATGTATTATTATTAGAATGAGGGATCATGTGACACTGAAGACTTGAGTAATGATCCTGAAAATTCAGCTTTGCATCACAGCAATAAATAACATTTATATATATATTCAAAAATATATCAGTCGTTTTAACTTCTAACAATATTTCACAATATTACTGGTTTACTGCATAAGAAGTCTTAGAGATGCCAATAAGACAGTATATTCAGTATTAGGAGATAAGCTTAAGTTATACACATTACCTTGTTTATTTTCCTTTTTGGCAATGAGTAGTTGATTGAGGCGCTCCTTTACTCTGTTGTGCTCCCTTTCTCTTCTCTTAATGTCATGGTTGTATTGTGTGGCACGGCTTCCAATGATACCCTGCAGCCTTTGTACCTTTTAAAATAAAAAGCATATTTGATAAAATAGCATATTTTGGGGAAAAAACAGTACATGACATCACAGCTTTCTCCTTCGTTTTTCACACCTCTTCTTTTGCATCTTTTAAGCCGTTCTGCAAAGTCTTTAAACTTGTTTCCAGCTGACGCTCTCGCTCGTGCAAGTGCATGTTTTCCTTCTTCGAAAGTTCAAGCTGGTCCTACAAAACAGTGAAAATTCGTAGTTTTTCTTGTTTTGTTTACTGAACTAATAAGCGATTTTAAAAAAAGTGTGATAGAAAAGCCCAACCTTTAGCCTGGTGTTGGTGAGATGTTGGTAGTGGAGGTCACTGCTGGACTTGAGCTGCTCCACCTCCAGCTCCTCCATCATTCCAACGGCTCGACGGTGGAGCTGAAGCAAGTCATATATGTTGTTTAGGACAACCACAGCATCCAGATCATGGATGTTGTCAGAGTTTCGGAAAATTGGTGGAAAGCACAGAGACGACAACTCCTGTAAATGTAAAGAGTGGCATGTCTATTAAAAAAATGCTAGATTCAGGTATGTTCTTGCTTCGATTATTCTACTAGATTCATCCTCTTCAAACTCACAAGGTCAAGTTGCAAAACAAATATAAGAGCACCTACCTGATTGATGTATAGAATGCACTCAGAGATATTCTCTTCTGTGCAGAAGCTGCTTGAGATATTGAAAGAGCTTAAAGGCAGAGGAGGCATGACAGATGCCGAGTATAGTCTTGAAGGAGACATTCTAGTCAATAAAGCCTATATGTTCTAGGAAGGAACAAGAAACATAAACATAAAAAGTTAGCTGTATAAAATAACGCATAATCATAAAACGTATTATTAATTGTAAAGATTTGTTGTAAAGTACATGTGGTACCGGTTCTGAGAGAATGCGAATACTGCCCTAAATGAGGTTAGGAGGTGAACCTGTGCTTAAAATAACTTTCCACAGTATTTTGAGTCGCCTAATATTTCCCTTTTCCCACAAGACTTTGGTTATCTGGAGCACCGGCTGAAATCTCTGTTACTTTTATCTCCAATGTGCTGAGAACCTGAAAAATATGCCAAACGCAACTGATTTAAAAGGAATATTTTGCCCAGAAATAATGTCAATATTTACTCACCCAAATCATTCCAAACCTGCTGTTACCACTTTTGCTTTTCTCCAAAAAAAAAAAGAGAAAAAAAAAAACGAAATGAAAACCCAAAGAATGTAGTCCATATGACTTGTGCACAACATTCAAAGTCTGAATTATAAAGCCCAGCCACAGATTTCTGTAAAGAACAGACCTACATTTAGGATTTAAAATTGAAGAATTTAAAATGGTCCCCTCCAGCAAAGTTCTTGAGTAAAATACAGTATGGTGCCAAAAGTCAGGTTTGAGTTCATGACATTTTGGTCACAAAGCATGAGAGAACCAATGATGGTGACATCTATGGTGACATAATGTGTTAAAAAGCAGCATATTAAAGCCCTCAACCGCACAAAATTATCATATATATCAGTGCACAAACCATATGTCATTGGTTAAAAATCACTACAGTCTTAGAAACAGAGTTTCGAGAAGGGTTTTATTCTTCCTTTTTTTTTCTGAGATGCCATAAAAGTACCATTTTTGTTCCCCAAAGAACCTTTCAGGGAACTGTTCTTAAAAGAATTGTTCTTAGTGTGAAAAACATTTTTAAAATCTAAAGAATCTTTTTTTCCCCTATAGAGACCTTTTGTGGAATGGAAAGGTTCCATGGATGTTCAAGGGTCTTCATGGAACCATTAATGCAAAGAAAATGTGTGTATATATATATATATATATAAATATATATATATATATATATATATATATATATATATATATATATATATATATATATATATATATATATTATTCCACTGTACGATGATACACAAATCCATGAGAAGGTATATATTATAGTAAAACTTGGAACACACCATGTTCAGATCTAAAGTAGGTTAAGGTGAATAGAAGGATTTCTGCATTAGGGCGCAGAATTTACACTAAACTACAAAATCATAATGCGCCACAAAAGCGATTTTTTACATCTTTAAATATTTATTGATAACATACAGATGTCGTAGTTAACAAAAACGTGGATTTGTAAGTTTTATAGCATCAGCGGTTCACTCACTGCGTATCTTTTGGCATTCAAGCGCGCTCGTGAGGTTTGCCAGCTTCATTTCCCGACATTCGGCAAGAAATGACACATATTTTCCAGATAAGTTATTTTGCGTAATAATGCTCTTCGTTACATTGATGCAGGCGCCTTCTGGACAACTCAACCTTGAACGAAAACACTCACAAGCAAATGCGTCGCTATGCAACAGAAATGAGGGCTTGTCATTGGCTGTCCAGAACTCATGCGCGCCCCCGCGTAACATCTAGCAGTAGGCGTCACAGCAGTCAATGCAGGTGCTAAAAACTCAATGTGCTAGTTACTCTAATGTACTTTATTGTGATACACTGATAATATTAATAGCATCGTGCTAAAATACCTATCACTGCAAAGCTAATAGTTATTTTAGAAAATCTATTTTTGACAAATCAGTTTGCACATTTTATTCCAAGGTTTCTGTCGTGACTGCTTCTATATGACTGCAGCTCATAATTTAACTGCTAACAAGAGCAGGAAGACCAGAGGTTCATCTTCTGGGAACAAAGGGTCTGCAGGGCTTCTTTTTGACTCCAGCCACCAAGTTTTCATTTCGCCTTTCCCCTGTTTAACAAAGAGTCATAATTAGTAAATCTCCTTCAGTGCATCTGAAATACAATACTCTGAAGGACAGCATCATATAAAAAGAAAGTGAGGGGAGGGGGTGAGCAACAGAGCAGAGGTGTGTATCCGCTTGTGCGCAGTGAATAGACATCACTTTAGTGACAATTTATAACCTTGTTATACTTTCGAGCAAACTCACAAAGTATTATTCAACCAAGAAACTTGCATTCACATGCAAAACCTTTTCATTCCCTCGTTCTCCCTCAAATCTATTGCACTGCCCAGAGAAAATAGCAGTCTCTCATCAAACATTTGCATTATTTTGAAAAAAGTTTTCTGTTTCAGGATTTTTCCATTACCACAATAAAATGTGCATTTACTCAGAAAACGTTTGCATATTGCATTCCCCAGAGAAATGTAGCAATATTTTGTGAAACTTCTGCATTATGCTAAAAAGGTGTTGCACTTCCTCAAGAAACATTGAATGTGCATTTCCATAAGGAAAAATTTGCTCACAGAAGTATTGCATAGGGTGACCAAACGTCCTGTTTTCCCAGGACATGTCCTGTTTTCGCGTCCTGTCCCGGCCATCCTAGTTGTTTTTTTATAAAGTGATGAAAATGGCCTGGTGGAAACGAGGAAGAAAACTAAAGATATATATATATATTTGTTAGTTAGTTTTGGTAAGTTTGTGAGAGCTTTCTTTTATTATTTGGATTGCTAATATAGCAGAGGTATTTTTCAGTTGTTTATAATTTATTTATACATTTTCTAATACAGAAGAGACATTTTTTCTATATTTTTTAATTTCTTTATTTTTTTTTTACGTGTCATAATAAAACATGTTGAGCAACCTCTGATAAACCAATCTGAATTTGTGTCTTTGGTTATAGATAGTATTTTGTAATAATTTTCTATCCATACAGAAGAGGCATACTTTTAAATGTATTGAAATCTTAAGGCATATTTGAGTAAACTTTGAGTATCATCTATGTATCTCATTGCTGGGCCGAAGTGTCCTGGTTTTCGCTAACCAAAATATGGTCACCCAAGTTTTGCATTATCCCGATAAACATGGTATTAGCTTGCAAAAATACAATGCTCGCAAAACTTTAGCAAAAATGTGCATCTTAAAGACTTCTCAAAGATGGCTGCTGAGTAAAATGACTCGCCTTAAAAGGACCTTCAGTTATTTTCAGTTTGTTTCCCCTGTTTGCTCACGAACGCAGTGAAACATATAGCTTTTCCTTCCACCTCATTATTTCCAACACAAAAGTTTTGCGAGCAAACACAAAATTTCTTGGGGGAACACAATATTTTTGCAATAGGTGAGTAACTGAAACTCTATATGGCTTCTTTGCATATACAATCAATTGCTGTATAAGCAATGAACCTTAACATATAGAGATCCATCCGCACATATCCACCAAGTGTGTGTTGAATATCTGTTGTAGGACCACTGCACTGGAGCTTTAATGCTGAAAATTGTTTGAGGAGACACCCATGAGATATTTGGTTAGCTTTATCTTCTTCTGATCTCCACAGAAGTTCAAGAAAGGGAAATATTTGGATCCATCGTTCGATTTTATCACATTTTAAACAACAAAACATTCCAAATATTTACAAGATTCCATTCGCCCGGAAATGTCAGATAGGATCAGTTACTAATTGACGCTGTGTAAACAGCAGCGTTTGCCCGAATACCTTCACTGGTCGGACTCCATGCGGGACGCTGTGTTTACAGTGTCGCCAAATAAGCAGTGTCATGGCATTTTGGTGCAAACCACCCCAGCTACAACAGGGCCTCAATTCAAAGGACATCTAATTCAAAGGATGTCGTTTAAAATAATTGTTAAAAATTTAATTTAGTTCAGAAAAGCCAGCCAGCCAGTGGATGCCAGCCCTTATCTTCAGCTGTGTGGTGGGCTCGTGTGGGATTTTAAACACGTGACAGATGCTGATCAAGTCCAACGCCATGCTGGTGATTTGATCCCATTCTCTTTAGGTCCTCCTGAGACCACCATATCTGAGGAGGGAGAGGGTTTCCATTGCTTTATGTGTAATGAGATGCAAAAGTGGGGCAAACAATGGGAAGGAGGATCTTTGTAACCGCACTCAAGCATCTCCTATAGTTTGCACTTTGTACACATCATAGTTGTTGATGATGTCATCAAATGTGGTGTAAAGCTCATTGAGGAAATCCACTTATTTAGAATAGTTATTAATGGAAGATTATCATTTATGATACACTATAGAGATCAAAGGTTTGGGGTCCGTTTTTTTTAAATAATGTGAAACGGCTATTCTCAATAATGCATTAAGATGATGAAATGTGACAGGAAAGACATAATATTTTATTATATAATGTAACCATGTCACTTGGCTTTAAATGTTTGTTTCAGATCCATCATTCGTTTTCATGCTTGCCTGAAAAATACAGTTGCGTTGGAGCAACTTTGGGCTTCTGCTGTGCGTCCCTGATGAAGATCATCAGCCACTGGTTTCGGTAACATGCCTGACACAAATAAATATAATATATTAATGAAAAATATATTCGTAATACATGCATTTATATTTAAAAATGCAAGTTGGGCCTGGAAACACTGCCCTTACTTTAAATGTCCACTAGGTGGAACCATTTGGATAACTGTTAGGGCCCTATTTTAACGATCTGAAACGCATGTGTCAAAGCGCGAAGCGCAAGTAACTTTGTGGGCGGGTCTCGGCGCTGTTGCTATTTTCCCGGCGGGATAAATGGCTCTTGCGCCCGGCGCAAATCTAAAATGGGTTGGTCTGAAGTAGCTTCATTATTCATAGGTGTGGTTTGGGCGTAACGTGAAATAAACCAATCAGAGCGTCATCCAACATTCCCTTTAAAAGCAGGTGCGCAAGTTCCATTATGGATTGCTATTATTATGGCGTATTTACCAGGCGCACGCCAGGAGCGGTTCACAGCCGAGGAGACTGATGTTCTTGTAAGAGCAGTGAAAGACAGAGAAGTTGTGTTGTATGGGGATGGGAGAAACCCACCCAAAATAGCGTCGGTTAAACAGGCGTGGGAGGAAATAGCCACAATTGTTTCATCGATTTTTTTTTCCTGGTTCTTGACGGACAAACCAATTTGTCAGATGTCCATAAATACATATATGACCTCAAACAGGTCTGATCCTTAATTACTACAATTAGCCTGAATAATTTGTAAGCTAGATTTATGCCTATTTTTTCACATCTTCGTGGCACACCACAATGATTTCCGTCATCTCATGTGTTAATATTTTTTTTTAAGTGTAACAATTTATGATTTCCAAAAATAACTGTTGCATCTGTGTAGATTACATGAGCAAAGTGTATGCGCGTTGTGCACGCTATACATTATGGTCAAGCATGCGCCCTTAAAATAGCATAATGAACAACGCGCAACGCGCCACTGACTTTAGACTAGTTTTTTTCTGGTCAGTGGCGCAATTGTTTAATGGTACAGCAAAATAGCACCAGGGATTGTTTGCGCCGGAACACGCCTCCTTTTTTGCGCTGAACCGCCCAGGGAGCGCAAGTTCATTCACTAGTTTAGCGACGTGCTTCTGTGGAGGGAAAAGCGCGCTTTGCGCAGGTGCAAAATAGGAATGACACATGCGTCGGTGTACAAAGTCAATTGCGCTGGGTGCAAGATAGGGCCCTTAGTGTCTTTGTTCATTGAATTGTGTGTGTGTGTATATATATGTATATGTGTGTGTGTGTATATATATATATATATATATATATATATATATATATATATATATATATATATATATATATATATATATATATATATATATATATACTGTATGCTATTTGCATTCTTTCTGGTAACAATTAATATTATTATTATTATACTATTAAATATATACCAGATGCATGTAATCCCTCAAATTATTTTAGTCACTGTTTGCTCATTGTGCTTTCAATAATTTCAAATGTTTTATAACTGTAAAAGACTAGATACATACCAGGTTCATCATCATTTCCACAGGGCTAACCTTGTGTGGGTTCATTTTATCAAGAATCTTTTTCAGTTGCTCAAATGCGGCCTCGTGGTCACATTGTAGTTCCAGCATCTCTTTATCAGCCGTGTGAAATTTGACAATGAGTGCTTCCATCATTTTCCATTTCTGTAGCTCAATTGGTAGAGCATTGCGATATGAAGCGCAAGGTTGGGGGTTCGATTCCCGGGAACACATGATAGATAAAAATTGATAGCCTGAATGCATTGTAAGTGCATTAATTTTTTTTTTTTTTTTTTTTCATTTATCCACAGTTATCGTATTTTAATCAGACATAGTAAACATTTCACATCAGGAAGAAGTTGATCTTCAATGAAAAGTTCTGCAAGGGAAGGAAATATGCTCAAGTAAATAGCATGCATCAGTTACATCCATACAAACCTCACAGTAATCATCAGGATCTGGGCAATCATTGTCTGCTTTCCTTGCCTTCAGTTTGGGAAGTGATGGGCGCCAGATGACATCAAGCTTCACTGACTCTGCCTGTTCCTGCTCATGAAACAATAATTGCATTTCTTATCATCACCTATAAAACGGTCTAAAAATCCTCAAATCTTCCTGATCTTTGTATACTTACTGAAATGAGGTCACTGCGAGTGGCAGTTTCCACCAAGATAATAGAGTAGCTTGAGGAGACGTAGAAAAGACAAATGTTTATTTTACACTTCTTCGAGACAGAGTTTTATTTGAGAACAAATTGCTGCTCTGTGATGCATCCATAAAATAAACAAAGTATTTACACGTACCTGAAGATAAGAACAGGGTCATTCCTGTCACAATATGTCTGCACATTTATTTGTAATTCTTAATATATATATATATATTTTTTTTTCTTTATCTATTTATTCATTAGAGTTTGGAAAAGTTACGGTTTTTATAATGATTTTAAAGAATTTTTTAACTCTGTTAATGGCTTCTGAAAATTTCGCCATCACAGAAAACAAAAATTACATTAAAAAATATATACAAAAATAAGTGTTATTTTAAATTGTAATATTATATATTTGTTTCAGTATTTTTAATAATAAAAAAAAAGTGCCTTGGTAAAAGCAGCTTTCAAAAAAAAAAAAAAAGTTTGTTTGGCAGTTCATTTGTAATTGAACAGATATGTGAATTTGTGAATTTTAAATATTTTCATTAATTAATGTATTAACATTTTAGCAGATTGAGAAATATTAAAGATTTTTAAATTAACTTTAGAATAGTTCAAAAATGTATTTATCTGCTAAAACAAAAATACCAATTTAAACAGATGGTTAAAAATACATAAGGTTCAAGCATTTCTCCAACCTGTACACATCAGCTACAGCTGTGAAACTAGCAGAACTTCAGGTGCGCAGTAAATGAGACTGCTTTGACATTGAAAATTGGTGCCAATGTCCTCGAAGTCCTCCTTTCTGCCATTAACCCATTATCTGTACCATTAAAGAGTAACTAAACCCTAAACCAACTTTTTTTAGTTAATGATCTGTAAGAATGGGGCTTTATTAGTGCTGTTCATTTATTCGAGTAACTTTTTTGACATTTGAGTATAAAGTGTTTTAATTCTACAATATATGGTGTAAAAATCTCTGAGTGCTGCCCTCTTCAGGTTGAACGGTGGCTACTGCAGTTGATTTTTCCTATTGGATGTTGCGGTGGCAAGTGACGTAAGTGATGGCAGGTGACGTAAGCAGTTTCCAGCCCACCATGCCCCTTGGTACGAGCTATCACGCCCCTGGCAGTATAAAACCATCTTGTTCCGTCAAAATCACTGTAGTGAGTCAGGAGCTGGAATTGCGAATATTGGAAACAATCCAGGAAAGACTATTATAGCATTTTAGCATAGCAATTATATAGTTATTTAGATTATTTTGTGTAGCCTACGTAGTTAATTAGCATAGTTGTTAGTGTAACGTTAGTATTGTTAGAAGCATAGTTAGTTAGTAGCATAGTATTGCATCAGTTAGGATAGCTTCAAGTTGGCGTAGATTTATCTGTATTTAGTAAAGTGGTCAGGATGGTACGTATGTGTGTTGCTGGTTGCGACAGCACTGCTGAACTGCATAGTTTTCCAGCAGACTTTAATATAAGGCGCCAGTGGTTGCATGCACTTGGCCTGGAAGACCACGAGTTCCCATCCTAGAGCTGGAGTGTGCAAACTGCATTTTATGCGGGATTGCTTCTCCAACGCAGTGGAGGTGGAAATGGGCTTCTCCACACAGCTCGCGCTGAAAAGCGACGCGGTGCGGGAGTTAAGACCGCAGTTTGAGCCCGTGGCTCGAATTGATATGAACAGACACCTCGACATCCTCCACTTCAGGTGAAAGTGGGAGAGAAAAGTCCTCTACTTCAAATGATCGCTCTGTTGCAAAGCTACTTGCGTCACTACAGTCACTCTCCACTTTAGCGACTCTGACAGCAGCTGTCAATCAATCCGTCACTGCGGGTCTCAGGTTCACGCCCCACCCGCTCAGCCCTGCCTTCGGTTCGTCCCCTCTATCACCGCCTGCGCTCTGCCCACTTTTCAGCATTTTTCAAATATTGCTAGTGGATGGAGTCCGGCTCTGACCAGGGGTATAGTTACCCTTTAAATATTATATGTTCTGCTCCTTGTTTGTCACTTGTATAGGTTTTGCGCCACCTAGTGGCAGTTCTATGCGAAGTGAGTTCAGAGTAAGCTAAAGCACATCTTATACAGTCAGTTTCTCCTCAATCTTTGGATGCCATCCTTTGATTTGTGTATGTAAAAGGATAATCTGTAAGTTAATTATTCTTTATATGATACTTGATCATATATATTTGCACATATCTGAGATAAAATTATTTCGAAGCTTTGATTTGATGTAATGGGTCTGGGACCACCATGCTTTTTGTGGACGTGGAAGTACCGGCTGTAGAAGCCTGACTTACTCTGTGCTGGGGGGACCACTTCTATGGCCCTTTTCACCATCATAGATTTTACCTCGAGCGAAAGACATACACATCCTCGCCTGTCAAGAGAGGAAAGGACCACACCGGTGAATAACGGGCCTTCAAGCGAATTGCAGTACGTAACCTCTTTTTATTGTTTTCAACACCCGCTCTGACACTCCCGCGTGGCGACGGGTTGTATTGGTCCGAGAACTCAGTCACTGTAAGGAACTGTGGTGCTCATAAACAGTGGAAGAGGAAATTTGCTCTCTTTTTGTGTATGTTTGTGTTTTATTGAATCCGCTATAATGGTGGAACACTGCCAGGGTGGTATGCTGGGCTCTGTGCAGGCAACAAAAACACCGCTTCGAGCACCTGGAACAGAACGGGGTGATGGGAAGGTGAGACGAGACAATGTGTAGGGTGGTCCAACTACAGTGGGACTTGGCCTCCCCCTCTTCCTGACTGGTGCATCAGGCTGACTTCTGAAGTGTCAGGTCTTTGGAAGGGGGTAGTGCTTAGCAGTGCTCGAGGGATGTCAGAGCACAGGCTGTGGTGTGAGCTGGTTTTCTGGCAGCTAGTTTTACCAGGTTGCTGAGTTGGCGCTGGCTTGGGATGACTCAAGACAGATGAATTTGAGCACTTGGGCAAAAAGTCTGGGACGAATTTTGTGCAGGGGTGAAGCACTCAACAAAAACATCCACAGCAGGGTCGAAGAGACCATTCGGCGGAGACAGGGGAGTCGAGGAAAACGGTTTTATCTATTGACATAATGTCATCTAGTGGTTGATCTACAGACCCACCGAATGAGAAGTGGACAGTGAAAACTCTCTCTGAGGAGAGACTGGTGCAAATAGGCCTTGAGCTGACGTGAGCTCAATCTCATCCGAGCGCTGGGATCCTCTGCCCTGCTTTTTCTTTCTCTCAGGCTCCTGGAGGGAGAGAAAGGGGAGGGCGCGAGGGGCTGAGTCACTTTCTGAAAATAAAGTTTTCCATGAGCGCAGAGAGGCCAGACTCATATCCACCCAATGTGGACAGGTCAAGTCGATGAGCACGGATTCAGCGTGGGACTCGCATGCACTCATCGTGCCCGTCATCATGTGCCACAAACAACACCACAAAATTTTGGCGGAAAACAGAATGTTCAGCGAGACTAAATATCACTGACTAGGAAAGGTATTATAGAAATTCATATCAATGATGTTGTTAATGATGTTGTTATTTATAGAGCCAGTGGATGAGACTAACCTCTTACCATAGTAGTTGATGATCCAGCTCTCATCCCAAAACATTTTCTGTTTTGGGTATTGTAACCACTGTGAGTGGTGGGATAAAACACCTCATTATGGGAAAAGTATATTTAAGGTGGTTCATTGCAAATGTTACAATTATAGCCAGAATAATACATTACAAACTTGATTTTTAGCCTCTAAAAAGATGGCTGATTGAATAAAATGAGATGCAATCAAACGTTGATAACGTTTCATAAGCCAAAGCAATTTTCTCAGAAGTACAAAGTGCTTTTGCTAGAGAACGTAAAAGTGGCGCAAACGTTTTCCAAGTGAACACCATGTTTCTTGGGGTAACTAAGTACTTTTTGTGAGAGAATGCAAAACTTAAAAAGTAAATGCAAAAGGGAAATGCAAAAGTATTGAGATTGAACAAACTATAGTGTTCACAATTTCTATAGCGAACTATTAAAGTTTTGCAAGTGAAAGGACATTACTTCAACTTGCACATACTGAGCTATCATTAGTGGCTGCTAGGGCATTGCTATGCATGATGCTATTGCGGTTGCCGAGATATTAGTTGATTGCTTATTTGGTTCCAATTAAAAGAGCCCACATCAAGTCCTTCCTCCAGTGTAAGTTTCTTGTCCCATTACATCATCTGCACATTTTATCTGGGTCTCCTAACATCGCAAATATTTGTCAAGTGTTGAACCGGCATTCTCACCACCAGTGTCAAGATAAAACCACCACAGAACAAGGTCATGGGAAGCACAATGACCACTTTAATGGATGTGGGCATAGGACAAGCTCCTCAGTCAGCGGGACAGGTCAGACAGCTCTCCTCCAGTTCACAAGTCTCCTCGCCATATACTGACGCACAAGCACAAATGAAAGTGCAACATAGACAAACATCTCTAGGCAAAGCTTAGTTTTCTTCTGATTTCCTGGACCAGCATTAGAATATGTCAACAATTAACCTTTCTTACTCAAACACTTTGTTTTAAAAAGGTGTATTTCACGTAACATCTATATCCTTGATGTACCAATAGTTTGAAGACATCTTTTCCGTAAATCCCTAAAGCATTTAACGAGTTATGCTTACCCTAAGCACTGACTACTAACACCTTGGACTCTAGTGCTGCATGCATCTGTCCCACTTAGACATGAGCAATGACTGATGTAACTCCTAAATGGACCAGCACCACCTGGGTAAAATTAATTAAAATCACCATTGATAAACAAATATATAAAATATAATTAATAATATAAAACATATAAATAAAATGTAAAAATAAAATTAAATAGATAATATAATTAATAAAACAAAATAAAATGTAAAAATAAAATAGATAATATAATTAATAAAATAAATAAAATGTGAATAAATAATAGTATAATAAAAACTAAAATAAAAATAGATTTGACATCCACAGCAGTTGGCTCATCTTTGCCACATTGCCTAGTTTTCGTTTTTTTAAAGATTTCAGCAGCAATGCGACTAAATCCAAGAGCACTTTCTGTAGGCTTCACACCCACCATAACAATACTGACGATAAGCGCGAGAGGACAGAAGTGAATGTTGGCGTGGTAAACACAGCAGTTGTCTCCAGTGTGCAGGACATTCGTGCTCGAGGCAGAATCTTTTGGCCTCTGAGGCATTACTGTGAGAGAAAGTGTATAGTATAACCAATGTTATGTGAAGCCAACGTTTCATTCATTGTGAACATGATATCAGGTTCAAGAAAAGCTCATGTGCTATGTTGAACATTCAATGAAGTGTTTTCTATACATAATAAAGCACATTTGAGATGGCCGGCATTGTGCGTCGTGCTCACCTGAACTGGAAAATCTAGTTTTTAACAGCATATTCATAAAAGGAATCAGAGGCAGTGACAGGATAGGTGATGTTGAACTCCTCCCCATCTGTGACCTTTTCTGGTGGACGTTGAACCCAAGCCATTTCTAAGAATGTCAAAAGATACACATGGGTGTGAAGCATTTAAGGAGACTTAAAGGGGAAATCTCCAAGTGATCTACCAAAGCAAATGTTTATCTTCTTAAAGGAAATGTCCCTGTGACGGTACACACTCGGTCTGAATCAGCTTTCAAATAAACGACACTTATTTTGTTGGCTTACTGGAAACTTCAGGAAACTTCCTTTAAATTGTTGGTTTGTAGCTTTATTTTTTTTAGGCCTAGTCTCCAGATCTTAAAGGGATCTTAAAGAGTGTCATTCTTATATTTACTCAATAAAGTCAATTAAAATTGTGACTCCAGACCACAAAACCAAATCACTGGGGTATATCTGTAGCAATACACTGAATGGGTCAAAATTATATATTTTTTTCTTTTATGCCAAAATCATTAGGATATTAAGTAAGGATCATGCACAATGAAGATATTTGCAAATTTCCTACTGTTAATATATCAAAACTTCATTTCTGATTAGTAATATGCATGACTAAGAACTTAATTTGGACCATTTTAAAGTTGATTTTCTCAATATTTAGAATTATTATTATTTTCTTTTTTGCACCCTTAGATTCCAGATTTTCAAATAGTTGTATCTTGGCTAAATATTGTCCTATCCCAACAACCCATACATAAATGGAAAGCTCATTTATTCAGCTTTCAGATGACAGAATGAGATTTATTCCCCAAATGTGCACAAACAAACACAGAATTTGTTGTAGATTCTATGAGCTGTGGATTATTACCACAGTATGTGTCCCGAAAACTATAATACCACGTGCAAAAACATATATTATACTAAATCTCAGGTCTGTCGTTCACTGCCTTATTCTGACCACAAGTGTTTCTGACAAAGACACAAAAGCCACAGGTGACACTTTTTGATTCAGTCCCTGACAGGTTTTTGGCAGTGAACTGATTCCACCATCACTGGAAAACTCAGTATCTTTAACAACAAAACACCATCAGCTTTTTAAACCTGTCAAAATGATCAAAAATCCCCTACATCATGAGAATATTAATTAACCCCAAATAAAGTCATAAAATCATGCACTTACCACAGGCAAAACCAGAGCACAGGTTTCCCAAAGACTCATATTGTCTTGCTTGACAATTTGGATTCACAATGTGCAATTTTTTATTATATTGCAGTCATAAAACCATGCAAAAGTATTTACACAGCATTTGTTGAGTGTTAATGGAAAGAAGAGGAGATTTATGAATAAGCAACAATAATAGTTATGATCAAATCAAGTATTGTTCCAAAGTCTGGGGTCAGTTTTTCAATTTTTATTTTTATTTATTTTTTTCAGCAAGAATGCATTGCATTGATCAAAAGGTATATAAGGACCTTTTACAAGTTTATTTCAAATATAATGTGATCATTTGAGTCATTTATTCATTCGATTCATTCAAATGGCTGATCCATTCAGTAGTAAATGGTATCTTCATTCAGAAGTAAATGGATCTTTATGAATGGTTCATTGAATCATTAAGCTAGTTCGACTTGAAGCAGGTCATCACCATTAGACCAACCGTTGTGTGGCATCAAATAACCGGTACTTTGATGTCATACACTGATCAGTCAGTGCAGTGCCACTTCAAAGCCAATGCATATGCCAATGGTTCAATGCGCAAAATGGTTCACCAAATTCATTTAAATCGTGGATTAAAAAATGAAATGCCGATGTGGGTTGCTCGGGGATGAACAGACAACATTGTGTCTAAAATGTGTTCCTGTAGCTCAATTGGTAGAGCACTGCGCTAGCAAGCGCAAGGTTGGGGGTTCGATTCGCTGGGAACACATGATATGTAAAAATTGATAGCCTGAATGCGCACTGTAAGTCGCTTTGGATAAAAGCGTCTGCTAAATGCATAAATTTAATTTAATTTAAAATAACAATATTAACTTCTTAATTAACTGTTGTATAAGATGAGTATCAAATTTGCACTCGTGTGATATTGCACTTAGCCTACAACTCGGTTGATATTTCTTAACTATGTTATGTAAATATGAAACAAAATCTCAAACTGGCATTTTGCCCCATATCTTCAATTTTAGGTATATTTTTTAGGCATTATTACACGGTAAGTTGTTGTCCTGCCTCATACTATTCATCAATTGACTGTATGAAATGGCAAATGATCCACATAGTTCTGGGGTGGGGCAAGTGCGTTAAATGCGTTCATAATTTTAATGCGTTATTTTTCTCCATAATTAATCTAACGCGTTAAATTATCAGCCTTAATATACAGTGGGGATCGAAATTATTCAAATGTTCACAGATTCTGCAAGGGGTTCCTAAACTTACGCATGTCACTGTGTATGTATATATATATATATATATATATATATATATATATATACAGTGGGGATCGAAAGTTTGGGCACCCCTTGCAGAATCTGTGAAAATATGAGTAATTTTCAAAAAATAAGAGAGATCATACTAAATGCATGTTATTTTTTATTTAGTACTGTCCTGAGTAAGATATTGTGCATAAAAGATATTAACATTAATTCCACAAGACAAAAAAAATGCTGAAATTATTAATGCATCTTGTTTCCTTCTGGAGCATCAGTGAATGTTTGAATCTTTTTAAATAGTTGTGTTTGAGTCCCTCAAATGTCCTCAGTGTGATATGGTGCATCTCAAAATCATAAAGTCCCTGCTGGAAAGGGTTCAAATATGTAAAGATGTTGGAAAACTGAAGAATCTGCAGGACCTTAAAGATTTTTCTGAAGAACGCTGCTCAGTTTAACTGTTCAGAACAAACAAGGGACTCATGCACAACCATCACAAAACAGAAAGAAAGTCGAGGATCATCAGGTAACAGAGCACAGTACTAAGAACCAAGGGTTCCCAAACTTGTGGGGGGGGGAGTGGGGTTATTTGAATAATTTCAGCATTTTTTTTGTCTTGTGGAATAAATGTTAAAATATTTTATGTACAATATCTTACTCAGGACAGTACTAAATAAAAAATAACATGCATTTAGTATGATCTCTCTTATTTTTTGAAAATTACTCATATTTTCACAGATTCTGCAAGGGGTGCCCAAAATTTCGATCCCCACTGTATATATATATATATATATATACACATACACAGTGACATGCATAAGTTTAGGAACCCCTTGCAGAATCTGTGAAAATTTGAATAATTTTCTAAAAATAAGAGAGATCATACTAAATGCATGTTATTTTTTTATTTAGTACTGTCCTGAGTAAGATATTGTGCATAAAAGATGTTTGCATATAGTCATTACATATTTGAACCCTTTCCAGCAGTGCTTGTATGATTTTGAGATCCATTTATTTATTTATTTTTACACTGAGGACAATTCGGGGACTCAAACACCAAATATTAAAAAAAGTTCAAACATTCACCGATGCTCCAGAAGGAAACAAGATGCATTAAGATCTGGGGGGTGAAAACTTTTGGAATTTGAAGATCAAGGTAAATTGTACTTCATTTGTGTTCCGGGAAACATACAAGTATCTTCTGTTGCTTACGAAAGACAGAAATAAATGGGAAAAAAATAAAAATTCAACAAAAAATAAGAAAAATTGCGTTCATTGCTTCATTGTGTTCAAAAGTTTTCATTGCTTATCCTGCCTATAATCGTGTTTGAGTTATTTGCTTCAAATCGGGTGATTTTAGGTCAGCGTTTTGCACGTGACTCAGTGATGCTCTCTGCTGGTAGGGATTAGTATAATGGCAGATCGAACACATCCGGTGGCTTCACTGTATGCTGGCAGTTTAGAACGCGATGAGCGATCCAGTCATATATACAGTAGATCAGTGGTTAAATGTAAGTCTGAATATCATTTTGTGTGATATTTATAGCAAACTAAAAATGACAATAGATAATTTACCTCAGATCTTTAAAATTAAAGGATACATAAACGTTCAGGATATTAGTAAAAATGTGTATTCAGTGGCAAAAGAATGTATCAGCCACTCCGTGTGTATTTTTAATAATGTAAAAATTATTTAATATGTATGAATTAGATTAGGCCTACTAATCAATTTCGTTGTGAATGCAGTGTGTACCTTGTGTATATTACCTGTTTCCCAGTGTGTTTTCTTTATCAAATCATGAGGACCTGCAGGTGACCATTGATAACATTTTTGCCCAGGTCTCAACAGAAAAAGCTGGTTTCCCAGGAACCCCTGATCTGAAGCACCGTTGTAGTTTCGTCATGCTGTAATTAAACCGTGTCGCAACTCCAGGTGCATGACTGGAGCTCAGGTGGGACGATCTGCAGCAGCTTGTTGCAACAGAATTGCGTAAGATGGGCAATTTCTCAATTTCAGAGCCTAAAGAAAGGTAACCGGTTTATTTTGTACCCCTGACCTAATCTCGCGAAACCGAATTCAAGGCAGCTTTCATTGGCCGAGGCCCTCCAATGAGATCGTTTGACCGACATGTCAAACAACCAATCACAGTTTGTTTCGTTCAGCGGCGGAGGGACTGTTAAGATGAAAAGTTGAAAAAGAACCCAATAATTTTAAGGAATTGATCAAAAATTGCATAGGTAATTAAAAATCGGAAGGACGTTTTTGAGATCTGTATTTTGAGATCTGTTATATTTCTAGTTAAATTTATTTCAGTTTTAGTATTTCTACTTTTTTTCTGTTAGTTGCAACATTCTTAATTTTCATTTATGTTTACATTTTTCTTTAGTCTAATATTTCATTTTAGTTCAGCTTTATTTTAATTACTAAAAAATATGTAAATACATTTAGTTAACAATAGCAACAACTTTCTGTGGAATATAAAATATGAAAAATAAAATTGTTTTTGTTAAGAAGCATAAAAAGAATCATGTTATTTAAGAAAAAAAATATCATTGTATTTTAGTTCAACACAGTGAAATAATATGTACAGATTATTCAATTCACATTATAACAGCAGTTAACTTGACAAATTAATTAACTTCATATTTAGAGATTTTGTTTATGTTTTACTCCCACTCACAGTGAGTGCATTGGTATATACATATATGAAATAAGCAACATTTTGTACAATTAGAATTGTGTAATATTGAATAATGGGAATTCTTTAGACATGAAACCACAAAAACAAAACAAATAAGAAGTACTGATATGTATTTACATGGGCATATTTGAGCACTTATTCATGTATTACATAATCAAAATTTAAATGTAATGTTCAACTATATACAGTAAATCTTTTAAAAACGAATTCTCTCACATGAAGACTATGAAAATGAAATGCATATGAAATCTCTCAAACGCTTCCATTAATATCTACATCAAGTCAACATATGATCTACATACTATATACATCAATTTAAAGTTGTAAAAAAAAATGTCAGACTCCTCTTAAACAGTACATTATACATAAAAAATAATGTAGATTCACACAGATTTATGGCAGTACAGTAAACTAACGAAATCTGCTGAGGATCTGGGAAAATGGTCAGAAGATGAATTAATGAGGAAAAGTGAAACTTTACAAGTGCCTTGCTGTGGGAGACGTGACGTGGTGGGTCGTGCACATACTCAAACATGCTGCATGGAGGCGTTTATGTGGGTGACTATCACTGTAAATGGTAGAAATAATGCATTGCTTTGCACTGTCATTAAATTCCCTTTGAGTTCTGCTCTAACTTTTCATCTCTGAGGGCAGACTGTAGTAGAATTCAGGAGCAATAGCACATCAGGATGATAAAAATGGCTCTCACAGAGTCCAAAACGAACCCGGCCCACCTTCAAGATGTCAGTATCTCCGTTGTGGAGACCTTGCTGTCCTCTGCGTTGTTCTCTTTCAGGCTACTGTTAGTCTCCCGACCAGAGTTGCGCTGAATGTTGGCCCTGGATGACCTCTGTCGCCTCGTCCCGCTGCAAACGCAGCGCATCAGGTTCTTGATAGTGGTCCACATTTCCTCATCTCTGTAGGAGTAGATGATCGGGTTCATGACGGAGTTGAGGACGGCGAGGAGCAGCAGCCCGCGTTTGAATTTCAGTACTTTGCATTCCTCGCAATTGAGTCCATCCATGAGCAGAACCACAAGTCCTGGGGTCCAGCAGATCACAAATGCTCCTAAAGAGACAAACATTTGGGTTTCAGGTTTTGTTTTTTATGATAAAAATATACATTTGAAGATATCACATACATGTTACACATATAAGTGTTTATTAATATATAAATAAACATTTAAATAAACCAAAAATGAGTTTTATATTATTTTTATTAAAAAAATATTGTATATAAATGTAACTTTTTTTTTATTTATTTGTCTGTAAATATATCTTTTTTTAAATCTATGCTTTATTTTAATAAAACGTATACTAGTAACTTATACAACAGGGTTGAAAGTTTTACAGTTTAACCTTACGAAGGTGATGAAACAAGTTGATATTTAATTTTTTTTTCTTTCCTCAAGGAAATGAAAACAGAGACATTTGCCATTTGTTCCCTCCACAGTTCGTCTCCTCTCACAAAAAATAAATATGCCTTGCTGCACCCCTAAGATCAACCTTAAACACACATTTCATTTTGCATTGTTGTAGACACTGCCGTGATTTTCCTCATTGTTTGTTTCAACTACATTTAGAGAATGTGCTTCTGCCCCAACATGCTCAATAACACTTTTGTTTTCGATCCTCGGTAGAATGATTCACAGCAACAAAGCTGCTTTCACGGTTCCCCATAATTCTTGTTAAGTTCATATGAAATCCTGTCCGTAAGGCAAAACAAGCTCAGACAAACAGGACAGATCTCAGGTGAGGAACATGTAGCAGCATGTCTTTCGAGATTAGAAAACACTCACGAGGACTAAAATGAACAAAGAGATTGTTGTTTTCAGATGCCAGAGCTTCTCCTGACAAAGCAGTGCAAAACCCACCACCTGTTTCACTACTAAAAATAAGTTTTTTTTTTATTCATTTTAAAGAAGTTTAGATATTGTTACTGTAAAACATGTCATAACCTTAGTGGAGCGTGTGTAAGGCTGGAGAAAGACTAGCCTTCCCCTGGCCATGGGTCGGAAATTAATGGGGGCTTGGGACAAAATGTCTTGATTTAAACTAAATCCATTACAGCTGTCATGAATGAAATCAATCTGTTCGTGTTGCACTTTACAACCAATCACACACGATTCCATTGTGTTTATGAACGCAACGGCCAATCAGAAGCCTTTCAGATGAGTCATCATCAACTCCTAAACCTCATCAAATGGGGATTCCTCTGTGGTTTCTAGTAAGTTTGCCACACTCTTTCTCTTTAATCATATTTAACGGTTGTGGAGGAGGACAGAGCGCCATGTTTTCTGCAGATGTGCACAGAGTGGTAAGAGCCCTTTGCATATATGCATTTATCACAAGGCATAACAAACAGCAGTGGTGAGAGGGTTGGGTACGGCAGGGCCACAGAGCCTCAAAGGGGCCACAACTATTTTAAAAGAAGACCTTGAAAGATTTTTTAATTGTGTAATAGACCATATAATGCCAGCACTGCTACAGATGGAACAGGAATCAGGCATAAACAATAAATGAAACTAAATGAAGTAGTTCCCTCGCAAAACTTTTGAGTGTTTTGCAATCAAACACAAATGTTTCTCACAGGAATATAAGGGTTTTGCAAGGAAGCACAAGGAAGTTCCTTTTTTCACAAAGTTTTGAGAGCAACTGCAAAGTTTCTCAGGAAATGCAAAGGTCTTGTTTCTTGGGGTAACGTTTAGTTTTGAGAGCAAGCTTGGGGAACACAAACATTTTGTGAATGAATGCAAAGTTTCTTTGGGGATCAAAGGTTTTGCAAGCAAACAAACTTCCTTGGGGGAACGCAAAGTTTTTACGGATGATCGCAAAATTTATTTTTCTTTTAGAAAGAACACAGAAGCATTCAAATACATATATATATTCCTCCAGTCTCATATTTTCCATCAAGATGTACCACCCAATATTACGGCAATTCGTACATATTTTACGAGTTGGCTAATTGGCTTTTGCCACATCGTACGCATTTTATTCGTACGAATGACCTACACCTAAACCCGCCCCTAAGCCTAACCGACACTGGGGTTTAGACAAATCATATAAAATCGTACGAGTGAGATCTTACAAATTCGTATGAATTAGCCACATCGTAAAATACGTACGAATTGGTCATGAGATAGCATTGCCATGTCCCTTTAGGGACTCTGTGGAGGCAGTTAAAAAAAAATTATTTAAAAGTATAATGTATAATTATAAGTATAATTTTGTTTTGAACAAATTATGTAGCGGCATTTATACAAATACAGGACACAAGTTAAATTGATATTGATCATTAAATCAATGTTTTAATCTCATTTATATGCTAATAAGGTGGTTAATTGAGGGTTTACAAATGTAAAGTGTGAAATCTTTTCAATCTGAGTTTATGTCCTAACCAGCAGGGCCACATCTAGTATTTCTTTTTCTACACTTACAGGGTTAGTTCATCGGTGTTCATCTTCAGTTCTCTCTTCACATCATTTCAGTCAGTGTACTGTTTGAGTAAATGAATTACTCCGGGATATTGGTTTGTTTTAAGCCACATTAAAAGTGTCAGACACATTAAAAAAGTTAACAGCTTAAGTCATTTGTGGATTAATGCGTATTGGAGATGCAAACTGATTAAAACGATTCAGTTCGATTTGGTGAACTGGTTCGAGAAGATCCGGTTACATCGAGTGATTTGTTCGCGAACCGGATATCACTTAACTGCTGTGTTTTGACAATGATGAATAAAGTCGTTGTTTTTGCTATTTTTGGACCAAAATGTATTTTCGATGCTTCAAAAAAATCTAACTGACCCTCTGATGTCACATGGACTACTTTGATGTTTTTCTTACCTTTCTGGACATGGACAGTATACCGTACACACAGCTTCAATGGAGGGACTGAGAGCTCTCGTACTAAATCTAAAATATCTTAAACTGTGTTCCGAAGATGAACGGAGGTCTTACGGTTTGGAACATCATGAGGGTTATTAATAACATAATTATGATTTTTGGATGAACTAATCCTTTAATAGCCCCGACCATTGTGAAATTTCTTTAATCCAGCATCCCACTTCTCATAACTGTTCATTAAACATATTTTCTTAGTAGCTTTGATTGATTGTGTCACAAGCAGTTTTGCATTGAGTTTGTATATCCAAAAGGCTTGTCGCTTGCGGTCATACAATTTACATTGAACTTCACATTTAATTATCTTGTGAAGCTTGTGATTTTTATCTTTCTACATGTACACAGAAAATATACATTTTTGCACATGTGGAGTGAATATTTACAAGAAATAAAGAAGGTACTTTTTCCAGTGGTGTGGTTTCTTTTCTGTTTTCACCAGAATTTCTCAAAAGAGGAGTTGTGTAACGGATTAATGTAACCTTTACCACCAAGCATGCCACAGGACAACATAGAAAGAATGTAGCATGCTTCTGAAACCCAGGCATCTGCTTTTATCTTAAGTTCGTACAAGAAATAACTGATGAGTACTGGGCTGTGAATCTTCACGTATCTTCATTATACTGTCTCTCCAAAAACAATCCCTCCTGAAAACAAAGCGATCTCATCTGGCCAAAAACGGACTTTCACACATGTGAGCAATTGCTGTTAAAGACAGTCATGCATCAAGTATGAGTTTCATGCTCTTTTACTCCAAGGCAACAGGCCACTGGTGCTGGTGGTTTGATTCAGATGTCAGGCAGTGTAAAGAGCCACCTTGTGCAAGATAATTATACAGGCCTGGAGGAAGCCTGTTGTGCAGGGAACAGACGACTCCTCCACTTTGGCCCTATCTGCAACTTGAAGCAGTAAGAGATACTCCTAAAAACTGGTATAAAACCAGATTTTCTTTCTCTGCAACGTGCTGGCCTGACATAATTACATTACATATATGAATATACACTTTCTATAAAGAGCATTTTTGAGAATTTTTTAATTAATAATGATTCTTAAGTATCTTAAATACTTAAATGTATTACAAAAAATATATATATATTATATATATATATATATATATATATATATATATATATATATATATATATATATATATATATATATATATTTAATAATTATATAATATATATCCCATCATGTAGATTTACTTCACTGCTTATTAATATTTTAAAAAGTTGTGATGCAACTCTACAAAACATTGATTAAAAATTAATTTAAATATATTTAACTTGAAAATCACCTTGAAGAACTTTTTATTGATGAATGATGAAAATGCACTTTCACCACATGACATGTTAAGAGTTATTAAATGTAAAAGTTGTATCGTTTCCTTCCCTTTATCACACACTCTTATTTATCAATGGCCTGTTTGCAGACAAAACGTCTGGTAGATTGTTTGCAAACACACTTTATAATAAAAGACAAAGTAAAACAAAAGGCAAAAGAAACCCAACCTTTGAATTTATGATGACAATGATTGCAATGGTGGAAGGTTTTGTGTTTTGTGTCTCATTGTTAACTCTTCAGATTCTCGTCTACATCTCCTCATTCAAGTTTAACATCTCCAAAAAATCTGCACGCGGTTAACAGGATATGAGATCACATCTTTCCACTCTAAATATCTGTCATGTCTGTAATAAGTTTGCAGAAATATTTACCCACCCTGTCCCACATCACCCACGTTTGAGTGGGTTACAAGTTTGGCAAGAAATATTTGAGACCCTACAAGCCTCTGTTGTGAGTAAAATGAACATATTCTGCAGTCTGGGAGCATTTATCATGCTTATAGGCTAAAGGCGTGGACTTTGGAAAGCTCATCAGAGCAATGGAGCCTTGTGGGAAAACTATAAACCAACATATCCTGTAATTGCCATTGAACTTTGAGTGACTGAGGAGTGATGATACATTCTGATACATATCACAGTCAGGAATGCATGTGGCGGTTCAACGAGCCGCATTTGTGCAATGAATTCACTTTCAATTTTATCAGACTACTTGACGTAATTTAGTATTGGCATACTAAGGGATAGTTCACAGAAAATACAAGAAAGAAAGAAATTCTGTAATCATTTACTCAACATCGCGTCATTCCAAACCAGTAGTGGTGAAAAAATATATATATATATCTTTACCAAGACATCAAACCAAAACTAGTTTGGATAATTACATTTGGGCAGTTGGGTAATTGAATTCTTTATGCTTTTAAGGGTGTTGTCATTTCTGGTTATAAAGCAGTTGTATAGAATGTCTTCGGAAAAGATGCGAAGTCCAACAAATTAAAAATACAGCTACTTGAGCATAATTTTTGGTAATGGGGAATGAAGATGCTCAGACAGCTGACATGTTTACTTGTTTTAGGTTGTCCAGATTGTTTACATGAAACAGAAACTGAAACAGTCAAAACATAATTAAAGTTTAGGTTAAAATGCATACTGATTAGTCAGCTGAACCTGCCAAAACGTTTTTTCAATTGCAGAAATTTCAGTGCATCAATACAAACTGGTATGATTGAAAAGGCAAAAAAACCTATGGATTTTTGGCTATGGATGAAATAGTTTTGTTGGAACTTTGTAGTGATGCACCGAAATTACTGCAATGCCCCGCCACAAAATTCATACATTTTGACCATTTCTGCCAAGTATTTTCCATTTCAAATATCTCACTGCATCACTACAAACTCACTGCATTTTGTTCTTCTGTGAAACGCATAAGACAATTTAAATTAATGAACGCTTTAACCATTTTTGACCATACAATTAAAGTCAGTTGGGTCCAAACCCACAAAAGACCTTAATGCAGTTAGATCCATATTGGATTAAACGCAAAAATGAGGCTTTGAGGGAACGACTACAATATTTACAGTAGCACACACTGCACAAAGGTCTTAGATCACATAACTTTAAACATTTTATGGAGTTCTTGCCTACATACAGTTTTTTGGAACGACATTTCATCAGCTGAATAATCAGTAATGATGTTAAATTACAGTACAATCCATTGAACGCACTCTACTTCTATCCTCTTTTTCCATTCCTGTCAAAACTGAAATATGCCTATATCCTGACTAAGGACTCCACTGACTTATAAAATATCTTCTTTTGCATTCCAAAGAAAAAAAGAAGATCGCACAGGTCTAGAACAACATGAGCATTTTCATTTTTGGGAGAACTTTCCCTTTCGCAAGACCATATCTAAAAGAGAATCTCCAGAACTTACCAAGCACGGTCATCACAGTTTTGATGAGCTTGATTGGCGTCCTCTTCCGCTGAATAGATCTAGAAGTGTGTGCATTCAGGACAACAGTCTTTCTCGTCACATAGATGTATATCCTCAAGTATATGCCCACCATTATGAGGAAGAGAACCAGGTTGGACACAGACCAGAAGATCAGGTAGCTCCGGCTAAAGATGGGTGCCAATGTGGAGCACAGGTCCAGACTGCAGATACAGTTCCAGCCCAAACTAGGAACGGCCCCCATGAATAGAGATATACCCCACACAAGGGCGATCAACAGGGTCACGCGCCGTTTGGTGAGGTTACTGTGAACCTTCCAGTTCATGATGGAGATGTAGCGCTCGAGGGCGATCACCAGGAGGTTGGTCAGAGACGCGGAGAGACTCGTGTCCAGCAAACCCTGCCGAAAGAAGTAGCCGTGAACGGTGAGCTCGCGAGATATTTTCCCTGTATTGAACATGAGATACACGTAAGCGATCCCAGCGAGAAAGTCTGAGGCGGCAAGGTTGGCGAGGAGATAGTAGAAGGGGAAGTGAAACCTCCTGTTTGTCCCCACTGCCGCAATGATCATGGCGTTGGCCATTATGATGAAACAACAGCAGATGGATCCAGCGACCTGAACCAGGATGAGCTGCGTTTGGTCCCATTCATCTGAGGTTATGTTGCTGTTGTTGTAGAAAAAGCCCATGGGCTTTTCATGGTAGCATACGTTATACCTGGCCATCTTTGGACAAAAACCACTATGAATGGAAGGAAAACAACAAATAAGTCGGCTATATTTTATAAGCTTCTGTTATTAGTCATTTATGGGAAAAACCATAATTAAAAAAGACAAAATGCACAAAGAAATGACAAAGAATGCAACACTCAAACATACATGACTGATGGACTAACTTTTTGAATAACATCCAAATAAATCTAAATAAAATAAAGACTATCCATATTGTCTTTTTAAATACACTATAAAAAATAGCTAAAATAGTTTGTTTTTCACATCGTTTTTTTTTTTTTTTTTTTTAGTATAACATATTTAGTTCAGTCTGTACTCTAGCATTTTTACATTTTTACCCAATTTTAACTGTTTATCCAATGTTTCATCGCCATTTTAATCACATTTTGTCTTCTCCAGTTGGTTTTTCAATTGTAGTGAATGGTCTCTAAATTAGTATAAGCCCAAATGCTGTCTCAGATTGATTTGCATGCATGTTGCACCGCAGGTTACAGTCAAAACAAACCAAATCAATCAAAATCTCACGAGAAATCAAGTTCTGGTGCTATCGTCGGCTCCTTAAAAACATAACCAGATGTATGATCCAGTGAGTAATACAGCTCTCTTACCAGTGACAAGACCCGTCAGGTTCTCAGTTCACTCTCCATGTGTAGTCCGAAGAAGTATCGCGCAATCCGGCGTGACTCCACAAACACGAGACGATTCTGAAGTGAAGTCAGTGAAGTTTCTGCAGGAGTTGGCTCTCGAGAGTTTCAGGGAGGAGAGTGTGGCACTGATAGACTGTCAGTCAGTGAGGGCGTGGTTAACGCACACCACCCGCAATGCCGCTGCTTTCGTAAAAAGTAAATAAAAACTCAACGCTATAAAGTTTTTCGAAAAGGAAATAACGCTAACGCTTTTCATCTCACCACGAGTCGAAGACCTCAAGTGTTTAAGTAAAAAACTTTACTAGTTTAAGATTGCGCCACTGTAGAAATGACGCGTTTATGAGGCACCTTTTCTCTGTCAGCGTCTATTTCATAAAATTACGCAATTTTACTCAGGTGTGTGAGGTAAAGCTGGATCCACAACATTGAACATCATCAAATATGAAGATTTTGCTCTTGAAAGTATGGCACCTTAGTGAACATTTAATATTTAAGCAGTCATAATGAGGAAAACATGTATGGAGATTGATAGGAACGCTTTTTTAGAGGAGAAACAAGCCATGATTTGTTTTTATTTTGGCGCCGTTGCTCTGCATGTCCTCATTGTGATTGTAAATGTTAGCCTATGTAAATATTTAACTTTCGGAAAGGGCTCAGTTTCACTAAATAGGACATACAATAAAATCAAATATATACATAATTAAAAACATAATGGATGTATGTGTCAGAACAGGTAAATTACAGATTTTGTGTCTGGTTTGAGATTGAATTTCATTCCTTATAGAAAGAAGAAGTGAAACCATCATTCTAAAACCAAGCACTTCTGGTTTAATTGGTTTTTGTGGTCAAGAAAGCACCTTTTGCTAAACTCTCTATTTTGAAACCCATCTAATTTTACAAGCCTACTTTGAATAACAAAGCTTTAACCCAAACCCCCACCCGTCCGCCCAAAAAAAGAAAAACACACACACAAAGGGCGTCTTTTAGTTTGCAAATACAAACTCTTTTTTTTATTATCTTTCATTCCCGCACCCAAGGTCTTTCTCCCAGTGATTGTTTGCTTACTAAGAAAGTCACGTAGGAACTTGTCTGCCTTCCCTGTGAATTGTGGGATGATGATGATAATGAGCTGTGATTCACATCGTAAACTGTCATCATCTCCACCAAGACAAAAGTTACCTTAGCTGAGTGGGCAGTTGCATTCTCCAGTGTTGCATATGCACATTACAATCATTCCTAAGACACTTCTCATATTTGAAGCACAAAATTAAGAGACTTTATCTTTTTTAATATTTCGAAACACCTTTGACTTAACATAGCAAAGGGCTTATATAAATATCAGCACAAATGTGTAATTTAAAGCGACTTCGCTAATGTACAACATGAGCAGACAATCCAGATGAAACATAAATAATATCATGAAAGTTATTTCCTCTACTATCCGACATTAGACGGGGATAATTTTACAGATTATACATCAGAAAGTATCAAACATCTTCTGCGACTGCCATTTGACCCTGAAAACACTTAATTGTTTGCTCTTAATTGCATTTTGGTGCACTTTGGCATAATGATTTTGCCGTGTATCCATCTGCTAATGCATGTTTTACCGGTTCCTAATGAAATTGCCATGTACACAGGAAAATTTAGCTTCCTGTGTATAGTGCATGGACCATGTACTGTATACATAAAGTGATAAATGTTCACACAAACTTTCCCTTATTAAGCTGGGGAGAAAAAAGGGTAAAAGGGACACAAATTTGGCATGTCGTCAGATGCCGGTTCATATATTTGTACATAGATGATCTGAAACCAGTCTTTGAAACAGTTTCTGTCATCTTTGAACCACCTTACAGTACAATTTTGAATTTAGTCTTTCAGTGCAGATTTTGGTTGCACAACTTTCAACCTTTATATAAATATGTTTGGTTGCAGTTTCCAAAAGAAGTGAAACTAAAGATTCCTAAAGAAACTTGTTTTTTAGAGTCCTGAAAACTCTTCAGGTTAGTTTCAAGTCAAATTAGGTAAATTCCCTTAAAATACTATCCATTTAACACTTTTTTGTAAAGAAAGATGTTAATTAAAAAATTTAATTTAAAATTTATTTTACAATTTTTTATTTAAAAAATGTTAAAAGTTAGATAAGTAATTCATATTTTATAGTTTGGGGTAAAGAATAAAATAAAAACAATCAATTAATTAATATTAAATTGATCAAATGTGATAGTAAACATTTACACGTGTTACAAAAAAATGTTTAAAAAAATAAAGAAATTGTTTTAAAAAAAATGTTTTACTTTTTTACTCTAGGCTTTATTTTTTATCATAAAAGTGCAGCCTTGGTGAACATATACTACCTTAAAAAATAAACAAACAAATAAATAAAAAACAAATTGAAATGTGGTCTATTTTAACAATAAATAAATGTGTCATTTTACATTTATAATACATATATCATTTCTATTTAAACATGCATTATTTATCATTTTTAAAGAACAACTTTGACCATTTATTACAGGGGTGATAAAAGGCGCCAGGCAGGAATAACAAGTTTTGCTTTCTTCCAGATAAAAAGATAATGAAATTTAATGGTCCACTTGTAGAGAAGAAACACCAGTTCTAATCTGAAGAGATGATGGAAGATTCTCGTAAAACCCAATTTAATCCCAGAGTACTGTAATATCCACGTTATAATATAATCAGTGCAGCATAAGTGGCTTTTAACCTGATACAGTATTTAGACGCAGCATCAAATTATAGCCGGGCTTTCCCTCGCATCTGACACTCAGGCAAACAATGAGCCCTCCTTTCAGAGTTTCAGTTTCACGTTATCTCGCGTTGCAACCCAAAACAGCTAGAAACTTACAAGACAAAAAGCTCTGCCAATATTCCCCAGAGGGAAGCAAACAAACAAAAAAAAAATAGAATGATGGGCATCATTATGGAGGCAAATTTTTCTTTTCTAAACTCTCATTTGTTTACCGTTCCTGCAAGGCAAGGGGAAGCCTTCTCCATTTTTTCCCCTAAAGAGAACATTTCTCTGTAATCAGCACTTTGCTGGGTGTGTCCGTCTTTCTCTCCCACCACTAATTCCATTTCTCATGCCATAGTGGGCTGACCTCAGCTCTGGAGGAAACACTGCTGCCCTGCAGCCGATGTCTGTGATTATATACTGTACCTTTTACAGCAACACAGCATAACTGAAGGGTGGACAGTCTCGGCTTCGCCACACTCTGCGCCGACCCCCTCCTGCCCCTGGAGGGGGAAACCCTCCGTCTGTCCCATCAGAAACCGCTGGAGCTCTGTCATGGGGAAGCCTGTAGTTTGGTAACCCTAGACAAAAATGAGAAGTTGACACGAAACGCTACAAGCGCGTGTAGTGCAGCTTTAATAGTGATTAATTGTAATCAATCTACAAGGAAAGTTCATACAGCAATGAAAATCATGCCACTGTTTACTCACTCTGAAGTTGTCCTGACTCACATTTCAATTTAAGAAATAAATAAAATAATCAAAACAAAAAAGAAAAAAACAAAACAAAGACGACATCCAAAAAAAAAAAAAAAAAAAACCAACCAAACAAAAAACAGAATGAAACTAAACTAAAACCTCAAACAAAAAACAATCCCCTTCTAAAAAACCAACAAAAAAGAATGAAAAAATAATAAAACTTTCCCTTTCCTCTGGTGTTTTGACTAAGATAAAAAAAAAATTGCCTAAGAAGGAAAATAAACTGTGTTATAAAGCGTTATAAAAGCCTTAAAGGGAAGACCTTTTTTATTGTTGTCGTTTTGTTTTTTGCATAAGAAAATAAAATGAAATTGATGTCAGTTTAATTTCTGTTTGAACTAATCTATTTAGAAAATATAGCTTTTTTTTTTACATAGTCACTCATTTGATCTTATATTATAGAACTAATAAGGCTTCTAAATTCAAAAATAACTAAATTTATTTATTTACCTTCTTATTAATTTGTTTTTTATTATTTGGATAGTCAAAAGTGGCTAGGAAATAACAGAATGTAAAGAGGTAACAAGACTGAGAAATGTGTTGAAACATGTGCGCTAACCACTAAACCATGGAGAAGTTCTAGTCACAGTATGTTGAGCTGATGGTACCTTGACGGAGACCATGTCTGTGATGAGGGTGATGAAGAAGAGACTGAGCACAATGTAGATGAAGAGCGAGATGAACGAGTAGAGATAAGTTTGGCTGTACAGCCCACCATTATTGTGATCTTTTGCTCAAACTCTAGACTCCAGACCTTCAAACTGAACCGCATACAGATGGTAAATGCATGGGAGAAGACGTGGACAAAGTATGCATGAGACCATTTAATATTATATTATATTATATTAGGTCAATAGATGGCTCTTTAAATATAAGTCAACATATACTGCCATCTACTGCACATGAGAAAGACTGCACATCTCAATTCATTCACAAAAGGTGTAGCCAAGATAGATCATCCCTGCGCAACAGCAAAAGCGCAAGACCTTTGGTAATGCTGCTCGCATAGTGAAGATAAGCACATGTGTTGTAATAAAATTAATTTAGGACCTAAATAAATGATTAGTCTTAAGCAATCGACACTGTAATATGACTAGTGGTCAATAAAACACATGTACTTCACTTTGGCAAACTTGCTATACAAATTTTACCTTCATGTTCTTCATGTGATTTTGTGCATTTTTTCTTACATTGTATCCTAGATACCTTATGACGCCCACCCAGACCATTAGAGTTGACGTTCCCAGGAATATGCTGATGATCATAGTTGGTCATGCTCTGAGAGGAGAAAGGAACTTTATTAGCATTTTGAATGTAGGCCAAACTTGTGCTTCCATTCATAAACATTCCATAAGTTTCAAAAGAAAAGCACTGATGATCACTTTTAAGAACTCCCTCTGATCATCTGCACACACTTCTGATTATAATTCTCAAGACAGAAGCTAGAAAACCTCAACGGTGTGTGTGTGAGTGTCAGCGGTGACTTGGGAACCTGACTCGACTCTGGAGGGTCAACTGTGGCTGTCATCTTGGGCAGTGGCGCTGGACCGTCGGCCATCTTGGGCAGTGGCGCTGGGCCGGCGGCCATCTTGTGCTGTGGCGCTGGGCTGGCGGCCATCTTGGGCAGTGGGGCTGGGCCGGCGGCCATCTTGGGCAGTGGCGCTGGTCTGGCGACCACCTTGTGCTGTGCCGCTGGGCTGGAACAGGAAACTCGGAAGACGAGGAAACTGGGTGACGGAATGAAAGGACTCCATGAAGACAAACAGAAAAAGACCGGTTAATATAGGGAGGGTAATGACTATCAAGTGAAGACACCTGAGTGCAATTAACAGGAGTGCAATTACTGATGAGGCTATGTGGGAATTGTAGTGTCAACGGTGAGGTGCCTATGGGAAAGTGAGACCACTAGTGGAGACTCAGGGAAACAGAGACCAGACAGCGTGACAGCGGTGTCCTTAACCCTGCAAGCCTTACGGTCGAAATTGGAGCGGCAACATGTACTGATTCAAACCGAAAACATGTCTGTGGTCTCGTACATAAATCGCCAGGGCGGCGTGCGCTCCAGAGCTCTATTCAAACAGGCAGCGATTCTCCTGTTGTGGGCGGACTGACACTTAATCTCCATAAGAGCGTCGCACATCCCCGGTATTCTGAACCGTGGAGTGAGCATGCTTTCGAGGAATGGGGTTCCTCAAGGAGATGAAGTCTTCACCCAGGATTAGATCAAATTATTTGGGGGGGGGGGGTGGATTTGTTTGCCATGAGCGAGAACACGCACTGTACTGTAAGACGTTTTTCTCGCTATCTCACTCCCTGTTGCCGGGAGATGCTCTGACATCGCGTTGGCCGGAAGCCAGGCTTTACGCGTTCCCTCCGGTGAAGATTCTGCCTATGGTGTTGTGCAAATTCAGGGAGGAGAGAGCATCAGTTATACTCGTTGCCCCGAACTGGCCGAATCAGCCCTGGTTAACAGACCTGAAAGAGTTAGTTATGGCTCCCCCATGGCGAATCCCCCTCATGAAGGACCTGCTGTCTCAGGCGAACGGCAGGATATGGCACCCCAGCCCGAGCTGTGGAACCTTCATGTGTGGCCGCTGCGGGGACCCTAGTGAGCGGGACGCACTGCACTCACAAGTACTGAACACACTTACAGAGACGCGCGCACCATCAAACAGTCACTGCTACGCTCTGAAGTGGGGAGCTTTCACAAAATGTTGTGGGGACATTTATATTGACCAGGGGACCTGTTCTGTGTCGGATGTTTTGCGCTCTCTACAGCACAGTATGGATAGCGGGAGTTTGCCATCCACGCTGAAGGTGTATGTGACCACTATTGCTGTTTTGCGTTCCCCGGTTGATGATTGTTTACATGTGTTGTTAACTCGGTAGTAGAGGAGGTTCTCGCAATTCTGCACTGTTTTACCATGCCTGGAAGTTACTGCTGCGTTAAAAACTGCTCCAGTACCTCTCACGATACATATGAGAAACATAGGAACAATGGAATACAGTTTTTTTAGGTTACACCAAGCGCAAAACAGCGGTATTTGGAGAAGCTCTCAAGCATACAAAATATCGACCCATACGAGCTCCCTGCAGCAGCACAGAGACCTGGACCATTTACATCCACGCACACATATGGATATTGGGAATTTTATTGTTTTTGGTTTAAGTTACTACACAATGCAGGAGTTTAAAAGCCACATGTCTTTGGAAAGTTACGAGGCTTTCTGCTGTGGCTGGGTCCATCTACAGCAGGTGAAGAAACCAGTGTTGTACTGGCCAAAGTAAGTTTATTCACATGCGTTTAGCGTATTGTAATTACATTGCATTTAGAATGCACTCCTTGACCAAAATGACAAAGTAATTAACTGTGACAAACACTAGATTGTAACGAGATGTTCAATGTATACGATCGTTTCCAACATGTTTTGATGTAGGCTAAAGCCGTGTATGTTTAGTTATAATTAGATTTTAGCCCAATGACACATACTGTACCAGGTTGTTTTTGTTGGGGGCTGCAAAGTGGACAAACCAGTTCTGGGTTAGCTAGGGTAGTTAAATGTGTGATTGCGAGATGTAAATGTCCTGGTTAGATTAAGCCATTAACAGCGTGAATGCACGGTGACTTACATCGTAAACGAAATAATTCCCAATATCCATATGTGTGCGTGGATGTAAATGGTCCAGGTCTCTGTGCCGCTGCAGGGAGCTGCCTGAGAGCTTCTCCAAACACCACTGTTTTGCGCTTGGTGTGAGCTTGTTCCTGTAAGGTCCCCTTTCATTCTCCTTATGTTTTTGCATTGCTTTACCTTCTTCCTTTTCTTTCTCATATTCGTAGATCTGTCTCGATCTGTTCTGCCCAGGCGGCAAGGAAGTCGACCGGAAGTTGAAGTCTGCTGCGTGCCGCCATCTTGTAGCAGAACTTCACTTGCGTTAGCATTCCCATTGACACCCATTCATTTTGCCGTCACTTTGACAGCGAATAACTTTACATCGGAGGCGTTTAAAGACTCTGTTTGTCCATTATTTATTTCTAAAGATACACAACAATGTATAAAGGGCTCCATTACCTTCTATGTTACATTATGGCCCCATAGAAACAGTTTTTGTAAAAAATAGGCTAACGATTGCTTCATAACCACTCGACTCTCTGTCGCATTACCGTACAGACAGGAAGAGAAGATCGCAGGCAATTAACTTAATATGGCGTACTGGCGTTACATACTTACTCCTGCTCACTCACACCAAAGAACTCCCCGCTCAAGCTCGCCGTCTCTGCAAGATTAACGATGGCAGTTTGCACGCACAGCTACTAGAACATTTAAATCTGTCAGACAGGTTGCTGACGTCGTCACGCTTCGTTTGAGTCTGCGCATCAGAAATGGAAGTGCTAAAAAACGCTAAACATGGGCTTCAATTTGTCTCAGTTGAGTTCCAATGGGGTCGCTGTGTCCATTTCTTTTACTGTCTATGGTTCCGCCGACAAAATAAATGCGCAAAAATGAAAGCGCTCTGAAATGTTTAGTCGCGCCTTTGTGAAGTTCTGAAGGCATTGCCCCTGGCAACAGATAGCGTATCCTGCCATCAGGGCCGACCGGCTCAGACCCCTCCCAAATCAACCCAAATCGGCACGTGACTCCTCAATCTCAATAACTAAAGATAAATGATATTATTAGGCTAACGTTAGTTGGACAAGTTATGGGGTTAACTGGCTAACGCCAGGCTTGGTGAGCCGGTTTCTGGGCAGTTTTAACGACAGTGTATAACGTTAACGAACTGGGGTGCAATAAAGTTATTCTTTAATTGTCACATGTCACACAGCTAACGTTACTTAGTCGAGCGACTGCTTACCTGACAAACCATCTTGTGAGCGTCGGTCTGTCCGTCCTTTCCCAGCGCTGCCTGCAGGCACTGTCAGCGCTGTGACACCGGGAACAGTACATGACAATGAGCCCAGCCCACCTATATGAGAATTCAGCTCTTATTTTTAAAAGGGCTTATTAAGGGGGCGTGACATCACATTGAAGCAATACCCCTGATTGGCTGACTACACGTGTGGATCGAAGTCACACACTCTGCGGAAAGATAGTGCCAAAAAGATCTGTAGACGTGTGAAGAGGGATCTGTGAATGCCCTGTGATCTGCATACACAGATTCACCACTTGCATGCTGAGCTTTGCACAGAATGTGTAAGAATGTCTTTTTACGGTGGTTTGAAAATACAAGTTAGACCATTTTTGTTAGCAAATTGTAAGCAGGGCATTTGTAGATTTCTTAATGGAAAAAAACATCGAAACAGCTGTGCCAAATTTCTGAAAAAAATGCAACACAAACTACAAACAAATAAAGACCCTCATGTGCAGACAAATTACTTTGCATTCATTCAAATTCTGGTTGTCAAGTACAAGTCACTGATTTCTATTTGTGAATCTTGAATAGTCTGTTTGTGGATCTTGTTTTACATTTGTAGATTTAACATTTATTTGTAGATCTTGTTTTGTGTTTACAAGTTGTAATATGAATTTTTGACTCATAGTCTCTTCATTTTCAATGATTATGGCATTATTTTGTCACAACAGTGAAACAATAGTGTCAGAATTGTAAAAACAAATGTGACAATTTACAAACAGAACATGATCTTCACATGCAAACAAGTCACTTTTCAATCATTCAAATTCTGGTTTTCAAGTACAAGTCACTGATTTATATGTTTATTTGTGGATTTGTAATCTTTTTGTAGATCATGCTTTGTTTGTGGACTGTGTATCTATTTGTAGATCTTGTTTTACATTTGTGGATCATAAAGATTTTGTTTGCGGATTTTTTACCTTTTGTAGATGGTGTGTTTTGTTTACAAGTTGTAATATCTATTTGTGACTTTTAGTCTGTCCATTTTCAATGGTTTTTGCATCATTTTACCTCCATGGTTATCTTTCGTAATCAATGACTGGATAAGTAGATAGTTAAGCTAGCTTTGAATAACTAGTCTAGCTGCTAGGTCTGCTGTTAGCTGGCAGATCATTTGGAACACAAGTTACAGCTAGCAAGAAACGTTGAGAAATGTACTCTTCTAATCATTACACTAGGTATCTAGTTAATGCAACTTTTGATATAGGAACTCGAACTCCTAATATTTTACTGTAAGCAGTTATGGAGATATAAACACAATTGAAGCACTTACAGGATTTTCATTCAGATGTCTCGTTTTGCCACGTTTATCTAGTACCTGTCTGCGGGAGCACTACAACAACAATCTGTGACGCTGTAGGAACTCACTCGGCTAATAGCTGCCCTGATTGCTGCCAAGGAAATAAATTAATTACTGTTATAAATGCAAAACGTCACTAAAACCTATAATTTTCACAACAATTTTTTATGTTCAAATATATTTGTCAGGGACCCCCCAAAATCTAAAAATTAATTCTTATAGGGGATCCTTAATGACTTATGGAGGGTCCGGGAACCCCCCCAGACCCCCCTCATTTCGAACCCTGCATTGTATTGTAAGTTGCTTGAGGAAAAAAATTATATCATGCTGACATCTCCATGTTCTACATTAAAGGATTGCATATGATTCATGTGATAAAGCTGATACGGGAACAGACGTTATGACAAAAAATCCAGATGCGCTGCACCTTGTTTACAAGCATGCATCTTGATACTCTTGTGAATGGCGGTGGAGACTGACCCGGAGAAGAAAATAATCATTAAATAAATTAGTTATTTTTGTTTTATTTGTGCACACAAATTATTCTGGCCGCTTCATAAAATTAGGGTTGAACCACTGATGTCACATGGACTATTTTAACCATGTCCTCACTACCTTCCTTGGCCATAAAACATTTCAGTTGCTTTGCTGTCTATAAGCACTCAGTGTCACAAAGCACTCTTATTTAATCAGAATTATTTTCATTTGTGTTCTAAAAATGAACAAAGGCCTTGAACGACACAAGGCAGAGTAATTAATGACAGAATTTAGATTTTTGAGTGAACTACTGTATCATTAAGCGCACTTTGGCTTCCACACACACACTTAGAAAAAGGCTAAATTCATCAAACATTTGGTCAGGGCCAGTGCATGCCTAAGCGAATTAGGCATCCTGGGTGGCATCACAGTCAGGGTGCCAAAAAGGAAACATTTATTTTTAAATTAATTTTATTGGACATTCATTTGGAATTATAGCGCTCATATAGACAAGTTAGTGTCCGTTAATTATTCTAATTCTTTCCCCCAATTTAGTTTAATTGTAACGGGGCACTTTTGTCCAATGTCACCATCAGACAAGGCCAGACTAGGGCCTAAGCATCTCAGACAAGGGCCGGACTAGGGCCTAGATTCGAACCCCATGAATGGTTTTACTGTGGAGGGTCACCGCCTCCCAAAGCTTCCTCATGCGGCGGATCCCGTCGCCCACCGAGCCGGGGAAAGTGAACTGCTTGATGTATGGCTGCTTGAGCACTTCCATACATGAACACCTGAGAGGAGCAAAGATGCCTTAGTATGATAACAAATAAATGATCCTACAGTATGTTGGCTGTTCACAGCTCTTACAAGGATGGCGAGTGCAATGATAACCAGCACAGGTAACTGGAGAGTAATCGGTAGATCCTTCAGCAGGGCTCTGAGGAACTCACCGATTCCCTGCCCAATTTGCTTCAAAGGATCTGTGATGAAACTGGTTATGGTGACCATGAGAGCCTAGAATAAAACCCCATAAATCTATTATTAATGCATTTCACCTCTGGTTACAACTCTCATAACAGCTTTTAGAACAATAAGATATCTGATGAATAACTAAGAAATATTAAAACTAAACAATTTATATAATATAATATAACTTAAGATTTATGACAAATGCTGACTACTAATCTACTGCTAATGTTTTTTGTCTTGGAAAACACTACCATTCAAACTTTTATTAAATTTTTTATTTTTTTTTAAGAAAATCTTTAATGTTCACCTCATGTTGTATTTATTTGCTCAAACATACAATAAAACTATAAATGACAGTGAGATCAGTGAGATGTTACTAATTTTAAATAACTGTTTTTAGCATCATTTCAGCATCAATATTTTCACATGATCCTTTAGAAATGCTCAAAAAATAATTTCTTATTATCAGTTTTGAAAACAGTTGTGCTGTTTCATATTTTTGAAAAAAAAAAACTGGTATATGTTTTGCATGATTTGAAAGCACTTATGTGATCTTTTAATATAAACGTCTCTACTGTCACTTTTAAATAAATTTTAATGCATTCTTGCTGAACAAAATAGTTAATCTCTGTAAAATAAAAAAAAATCTAATGTTCACTTTTGATACTTTTTGTTATTATTTGTTTTGATTTTTTTTTTTTTTTTTTTTTTTTACATATTTTCTAAATGGTTTATTGTACTGTTTTTGCAATTAGGTTCAGATTATTTTACACTAAATAATTCATCATAGTATAATGACTAGCTAATCAGTCAGTATCCATTATCAGTCAACCACTATTCTATTATACACTATTATAACCACTGTCAAGTGAACATTTCTGTTGTTGGAAACTAAAAGATACAAACCTTTGTTGGCACAAGCAAAATTGGGTTCACCAAAAGGGCCTCATAGCACTTTTTGCAAGGATCATCTTGAAGAGTCCATGTCCGTCTGTACCACTCTAAAAAAGCAACACGTCATCTCTAAATAATTACACGTCATTATTTACTCATCTACATGTCATCTAAAATCCATATATCTTCAGTGGAACACAAAAAGATAATTATAATTATTATTATTTTTTCTTTCTTTTGCTTTATTTTACTTTTGTATTTGGTAATTTTAAATGTATGGTCTTTTTGGAGCTTAAAAAGATCAGTGAATATTATAAAAAAAATCTAAATTCATGTTTCACATCAAATGGGTTTGGAATAACATACAGGTGAATAAAAACATGAATCACCTTACCTGACAAACTGTCCTTCCAGTCCAGTTGTTTCAGCCCAGTGCATTTGTCATTTGAGCTCTCCACCTCCACAATGTTCTTCTTGTGTTCTGCAAATGCAACCTAGACATGGAGAAATATTTCAACCAATTTAACTCTTCATTGTACAATATACTTAATACACCTTTTAACTCTTCATTGTCATTTATTCAATACTGGTTTAGCAAAACCGTCATGCACAGTCAACAGCACAAGAATAATTACCATATAAAGATGGAACCAGTTCCAGATCAAGCTAATAAAAAAGCAAACAGCAAACATTCTCCAGAACTGGACAAACCAGGAGACCACAGACCAGACCTCAGTGCTGATTATGGCTACGACAATCAGAACAATCAAAGCAACCTGTAAAACAAAAAAATATTATTATTATTTCTGAGATTTCTGGAAAACGCCAGTTTTTTTTTATATGATTTGAATGTAATTATTTAAATGATCTATGAATGCTTTTAGAAGAACTGACCATCAGGGCGGTATCAGCATCTACATTAAATGTGTCTTCAAAACGCCACTTCCAGGATTCGTGGTCGTGGAGTTTGAATCTGAGCAGAATTTGACTGAGAGCCTCATCCAAGGCTCCAGTGGTCCAGTCGTTCTCTTCATTCAAAAGCTTCTGGATCTCCACCAGCGACTGCTTGGACAGCTTCACCTCAGCGTCATAATGCTTGGATGTCTGTCCATCGTTAGGCTAAAGATTACAAAAAGGAAGAGCTGTTAAACCATAACCAATGTACATCAGATTCATGTTGAATCAGTTCCCTGGAGAGAAAACAGTCACATACCAGGCCAAGCTTTGAAGTTTCTTTAAGAAGCCTGGAAAGGAATCGCTTGAATACTGGAAGACATGCTGGACTTTTAGAGGTGGTAGTCTCCTTCTTTTTCTGTTCATCAAACTAAAAAAAGAGATAGCAATAATATAATATAACAATATGGATATAATAATACAACATATAGTTTCAGTAATTCTGTAGTGCTGAATGGTACAATACGGGACTTTACCAGTTACTATGGATATTACCATTGTACAAAGTCCAAAAAAACATGTGATTTTCATTTTGGTATAGAGGTCTACTAAAAACAGTTGTATTTACATGTTCTTCAACTCTTTCTGTAAACTCTCTGGTGTCTTGATCCACTCGAATGCATCAGGACACTGAGATATAATTTACAATGCAAAGTTTGAATGGAGTCTATTTACAATGGAAAAAAAAATGTAAAGCAGAGGGATTTAACTTCCTTAATCACTGTAATACAGTGTGGGTCACTGTACTTGGCCACACGTCAAGTCACTTTCACTATCACTTATTTATTCAGTTTATTAATAAACTTCCAGATGGTATACTAATGTTTTACCATTGCTGGTTTTCTCATGCGCTTTGTCGTCGGGTCGTAGTTTATCATGTCATTTGGATCAATCCATTCATCATCCTCATGATCCTGGTGGATATTTTCTTTTGCAATAACAAACAAACTACAATAAATGAGCAAACTCCAGAAACCAAACGATGAACAGATTGACACCTTCATAATCTCCTCTGGAACAGAAAAGAAAACAGACTTGCTGGTAAAACAATTACTGATTGGCTGTTATAAATGATGTAAATAAAGTTCAGAATCAGCTTTTGTGGAAACACACTGATGGCTAAGCATTTCCCTACGTGATGGAAGAGAGTTCCAATTGTCACAGCTGTGTCAGCTATAGATTCATAACCGAAAATATTCAAACAGTGTTAATTTCGTCAACAAAGACGAGGACAAAAATATTCGTTAACAAAACATTTTGACAAAGTTGAGACATTGACAAGCTAAAACTAATATCTGAGGATAAAAAACTATGACAAAATGTATGCTATATGACTATAATGTTATTTGAGGTCTACTGGACATTCAAAATACATCCTATAAAATACGGTCTTGTCCTTCAAAATGTGCATCCCTGTCATTGGATTGCAATCGGATAAGGGGCATTTGGATTTCTAGTCTCTGTATGGCAGCTGCAGTGGATAGATAGACTACCAAAATGCGAACTAGCAATTTGAAACAATGGCCTCAGCACACGAAGGGGTAAGGTGACCAGACGTCCTGTTTTTCCTGTGAGCCACAATTGGTCAATTAACTTAAAGGAAAGGCAGATTCACACTAATAGAAGTGCTCTCTCACGCACGCTCCACTAATTCAGTTTAGATACACAGCATGCGATCGTTCTCAGGGCTCAAATACACACACAGCAGTCCAATTGTCTATTGTGTAGAGTATATCACGGTAAAACAGTCAGTTATCGATTAAATGAACTTAAACAGGTGGGTGAAAACTGTGTCAGTATATGCATGCCTTCTGTCTTAAAGGGACAGTATTCCTAATTAAAGGGTTACTTCGCCCAAAAATGAAAATTATGTCATTAATAACTCACCCTTATGTTGTTCCAAAGATGAAAGGAGGCCTTACATGTTTGGAACAGCATAAGGGTGAGTTATTAATGACATAATTTTCATTTTTGGGCGAACTAACCCTTTAAGTACCTATCCATGCCATTAGTGTTAACCAACAAAAGATGCAAAAAAAATTTACTACCTACTGTAAAAATACCTACTGTATCTTAAAAAATCTGTATTGTATTTGTCTTTTTGTGCTTCTTTTTCAAAATGTATAAATTATATATGTTTTATAATCTATATCATATATAAACAACTATAATTTTCTATAAGTTGCTCCCTTTTCACTACTGTTAAAGTTACCAAAATTAATAGCTACCAAAATAAATGTTGGTAACTGCAGTTTGACTAAATAATGAATAAAAGTTGAAAAAAATGCAACGACTTTTCGTCGACTAAAACAAGACTACAACGATGAAAGTCTCAAATGACTAAAATGTGATTAAGACTTTTAAGCATTTTTTTTCTGAAGATAAAAGACTTAATCAAAATGCCTGTCAAAATTAACACCGTATTCAAAATCAGCGAACCTCTGTGTTAATATATATATATATATATATATATATATATACACAAGTCAAAAGTTTTTGTAAGATTTTGTATGCTTTTTTTTTTTGTTGTTGTTTTTTTTGTTTTTTAGTTTTTTAATTTTCTTCTGCTCACCAAGACTGCATTAAAATTAAGAAAATTCTTACAGTTCTATACCTTTTGACTGGTAGTTAAGACATATTTCAATAAAAACAACTTGACTTGTGAATTTATACATATTTGTCATGCAAAATAATTAAGCATATTTCAGTAAAAACCTTTGTCTAACTTACCTTGACATGTAAAGCTTGACACCCAGCAACTATCTATCACACAAAAGGATGGTTGTTGATGCCTTAGCTTCGCCTAGTGGCAGGTGGATTTATAGGAGGAGTGAAATATGGGCAGTCAAGACAGACACACCTCGTGATTGTTAAAATGTTGCTATAAATTGGATGTAATTTAAGCTCTGTTGTATCTATATTAAATATCTATATAAATATAAATAAAAATAAATCTAATTAACAGGAAGAGTGGGACGGCTGCAACACTTTTTGCATTTCTTTAAGATTTGTATTGTTTGTATTGGAAAGCCCATATATCAATACATTAGCACCACATCTATCAGCTACCCAATCACGGTATGTACATATGATAATAATTTATACTTGAATAGACAAATGTAGTCAAATGTTGTAACTGAGCCCATAACAGATGATGGTTGCAACAGTCCACAGAGGCAGTTGCACATTCATTAAAATGTACTATAATAATTATTAAATATCAGGCAAGCTTTTAAATTAATGTTGTGATAAGGAACAGCATGTGTGTCCAAAAAAAATCTGAAGACGAGTGCAGGAAAAGCAGAACTGGTGGAAAAATCCTCTACATTGGATGAACAAGTAAGAAGTATAAGATTAAATGACAATGCAATGTTGATTGATAAGATGTAAGCCATTGCATTTATGGCAGAAGTCGTTGTTCAGCACAAACAGAAAGCCGAATAGAAAGAATCAAATAATCCTGAGGGCAGCTGGGAGATATTTGGATATGGAAAGAGTAATGGTGGAACAAGTAAATGAGTAATTAAAGGCTCAGATCTCAAATACACAAACAGCATGTGGTGGATCTTGATGGTCTCATCTATTCTTCAGTAGAATGATAGGAGTTTGATACATTTGATAGCAAATGGTCAGGAAGGAATTGAGAAATTTATTTCAGATGGCATTTTACACCTCAGGTCATTTGTATTCAAGAAACTTGGCTCAAACCACACTTGAAATTTGTTTTAAAAGGATACACTGCAGTAAGAAAAGACAGGAAAGTTGGAAATGGTGGTAGATACATTCATTAAAACTGATGTAGCCTATAAACAAGTGAAAGTGAAAGAAGAATTCAAAATTCAAATTTGGTCTGGATCACAAAAAAAATTTGAATAATACATTTGTATAAGATTTTGATTAAATTAAATAATGAAACACTGACAAAAATATAGGGGGAGTAGGTAGCCAAAGTGAGGTGTGGTGTGGTGATTTCAATGCACAAAATACATTATGGGGTAGTATGTACACTGATCATAATGGAAGAGAGGTGGAAGAACTCTTAGAAATGAAAAATCGAGTGTGCATTATTGATGGGAGTTATACTAGGTTGGATATATCCAAAAGTAGATATTCAGCATTCAACATTGTTTCAACAATTTTATCTGAATGTTTATCTAAAGATAGTGGGTGGAAAGTATCAAAAACAGACATAGAAAGGGTTTCTAGATGGAAGATTAAGGCAGCAGATTGAAACACATTTCAGTGTGAATGTGAACCAAGATTACAACGTTTGAACAGTTATAAAGATGATGTAGAGCAATATAATAATACAATTTGTGAAATTCTTTGTGAGTTTGCAGAAGATGTAATATGGTAGGTAAAAGTATAGGTAGACAGAAAAAGAAAAACGTGCCATGGCGGACTGATGATTGTAGTAAAGTAGTTAAAAAAAAATAAATAGGAGAGAATATTGTGATAGAATTGGTGAAAATGTAGATATCAGCGACGTATGGGGAATGATTAGAATTAATTAATTAATTAATTTTAACAGTATACCAGTTTTAATAAGTGGAAATAACAAGTTATCAGTTATAACTGTTTCTCTATCTCTCAAACATAAAAACAGCTATAAAAATATTTGAAGGAGGGATCAACTGTATTACTTCAAAATATACTCATCAATAAAGAATTTTCTCAAACCTGTTTGTTGATTAAGTTCTTGTTTTTATGCAAATATAACACATGAAAAGCCCACACTTGTCAATGACTCGATTCTTCAAAGATTTCCATTTATACCATATATGAATAACGCATATTTGTGGTAGACCTTCTCAAATCAGATCAAAAAAAGAAAAAGACCAAATAAACTTAATGAAATAAAAACAAACAATAGTAGAAATCAAACAATGGCAAAAAATAAAATAAACCACAGAAAGCCTTATCATTGGAAAGAATACTGGTATTTGTGATAAAGTCCAGAGTCCAGAAACATAACTGTCACGATCCATGGGTCTGTGTGTTCATCTTGCGTCTCTGTCTGATTGTGTGCGTCTGTTAACTAGCACCGCAGCTGCGGTCTATAAGCACCAGCTGCAACTCATTTGCGCTTCCTTTATGTTTGGCTGGCAATCCTGGTCGTGTTGTTGATTCGTTAATTCTTGTCCTGTCTCTCCTGTCTAGTTGTTGTTCCTGTTCTCGTCCAGTTGGTATTTTTCACGGTTATTCCTCGCCCACCTGGGATTCCTGCGCTGGGTTATAGTTACTGCAGCTTAATCGGTCTGGATGTTATTCCTCTGGAGTTTATGCCATTGTCTTCCAACTTTTCTCATTGCTTGCTATATATATATATACAAATAAACAATTTTTTGCCCCACACTTGGATCTCGAGACTCGATCATTGTGACAGAAAGAACCAACCATGATGGATCCAGCGAGCTCGGCAGAATTACGAGACTTTTTGACCAGCAGTAACTCGCGCATGGAGCGTCGGGAGGATCAGAAGACTACGGGTCGTGCTGTCCAAGCCCTGGTTGCTCAGGTTCCGGGACTTACCACTCAGTTTCAGTGGTTCAATTAGAGACCGTTTCTTCTCAGGAACCACCTGCGTCCAATCCACCAGTTGCTGTGGATCAAAGCACCCGTTCTCCTGAGCCTCGTCTACCACCACCAGCTTTTTATTCCGGAACCCCAGTTGTGTTGCTCAGTTTTAGTTAAATGCTCCCTCTATATTTCTCTTCAACCGTAAACGTTTCCCACCGAGGAGTCAAAGATAACTTTTGTTATAACTCTGCTCACAGGTCGAGCAGCTAGCTGGGGAACCACCGTGTGGGAACAGAGACTTCCGTGCTGCGCCTCCTTCCAAGCGTTAATCGTACCAAGTTTCTTGTTAAACAACGGTTTTGGTGGCCAGCCATGAATCGCGACATTCTTTTTGTTTTGGCTTGCTCTGTCTGTGCTGTTTCGAAGTCTTCCCATCGACCCCCTGGTGGACTCCTTCAGCCGTAGTTAGTTCCTTCGAGACCCTGGTCCCACATTTCGTTAGATTTTGTTTCGGGTCTCCCACCCTCACAGGGAAACACGGTGGTTTTGACCGTGGTGGATCAGTTTTCGAAGGCAACTCATTTCATTCCTCTGCCTAAATTACCTTCTTCCAGAGAAACAGCGGTTGCTGTCATAGATCACGTTAATCGATTACATGGCCTCCCAATGGATGTGGTCTCTGACAGGGGGCCTCAGTTTGTTTCCAAATTCTGGAGAGAATTTTGTAAATTGCCGGGGGCGACAGTTAGTCTTTCTTCTGGATTTCATCCTCAGAGTAATGGTCAGACACAGAGGGCCAGTCAAGATTTAGAACGAGTGTTGCAATGTTTGGTTTCTCAGAACCCCTCCTCTTGGAGCCAGCAGCTCTCATGGGTTGAGTACGCACATAACTCGTTACCAGTCTCAGCTACGGGCATATTGCCTTTTCAGTGTAGTTTAGGGTACCAGCCACTACTTTTACCGAATATGGAATCTGAAGTAGCGGTTCCCTCTGCCCACACATTTGTCCAGAGGTGGCGACGCAACTGGACCAGGGCCAGATTGACCCTGCTCCGGGTGGGGTCACACACCAAGGTTCAGGCCGATCGCCAGCGGTCGAAGCCTCCTGTCTACGTTGTAGGTCAAAAAGTGTGGCTTTCATCAAGAAATATTCCTCTCCGATCCGTCAGTAATAAGCTTGCACCCAAATTTATTTGCTCATTTACTGTCACCAAGATTATTAGTCCTGTGGCAGTCTGCCTCAAACTCCCTACGGCATACAGGATAATTAATCTGGTGTTCCACATATCTAAATTGAAGCCTGTTTTCACCCATTAATCCACCGGTCCCAGAACCCCCCACCCCCCACCCACCTCCCCCGCCGCGTCTTGTAAACAGGGAACCAGCTTATTCGGTAGAACTTATTCTGGAATCGAGGCGGAGGGGACAGGGATTTCAATACTTGGTGGACTGGGAAGGTCATGGTCTGGAGGAGAGGAGTTGGGTTTCTGCTAGAGACATATTGGACCACTCCCTTATCGATGATTTCAATCGCCGGGTAGGTTCTCCTGAGAACGCCAGGAGGCGTTCCTAGGGGAGGGGGTACTGTCACGGTTCAAAAAAACATCACCTGTTGAATTCCGAGAAGCATTTTTGAAGCCTAAAGTGGGTGAAGCTGGCCATCGCCATCTTAGCAGTGCGTCACTTCCAGATAATCGAAAATAGACAGGTGCCTGGTTGCTGAAACCACATTCGCCTACCCCAAAACTACATACAAATCAGCTTATGGCCATTTTGTCAAATCTGAGCTGTTCGCAGATGGTGTATGCTCTTCTGTATCAGCCACAAAGATACATATTTACGTGTTTTTGTACTACACTGATTTGGAGATACACATAGTAGAGGAATTGTTGGAAAATTGTTTATTTTAGTTTTTTTCATGTAGATAAAGTATTCTAGTCACTTCATAATGTTATGGTTAAATCATTGTTGGCAGATGGAGTATTCTGACGATGCTTTTCAAACTTTATTGGACCTTGACACTGTTATTTATTTGGTAGTCTATGGGATGGTCTCAAGTCTACAGGTTTTTATCCAAAATTTCTTAGATTGTGTTCCAAAGATGAATGAAGCTTTACCAGGTTTGGAACGACATGGGGGTAAGTGATTAAAATGAAAAAATTAAAATTTTTGGGTAACCCTTTAAGGAAGGCACCGTATAAAGGCTCTATGTATAACAGTGTTATTGTTACATGTTACTGTAGCATCGCAGCATTTATGATTTGTAAGAGTTGGGCTCAATTCATGCAGACTACAACTGAAATCATCCTGGGAATCAGTGGGATTCTCTGTAGTGTTTCATCAGTATAAGATAAGATGTTTTTTTTATAATCCCCGGTACACCCCTGTAAGGATGCTTATTGTTTGTATTTTATCATAAAATTTACAGAAGGCTGAGACTTTGTGGTAACAAAGCACAAAGCTGCGATTATTGGGTTGCTTGTGTGCTACTAATAATGAATGGACTTGAAAACTTTAAACATAATTTCCAAGCATTAGCATATACTGTAAATATACTGTAAATAAAACGGCTTGTGAACAGACAAGATTCACATTACATTATTTATTCCAGACAAAGCAACAATGGGGTCTAAGTTAAGTTAACCGCATTGGAGCTCATAAAGGGGGGCCATACACATTTTTTGCATTATTGTAAATATTATTTTTACATTATTGGCCCGGGGCTGACTCCCTACGACTGTGATCATAAGGCTTCAGTAGATATCAACACATGAACAATAGGCTACTGTATGAGTTACAGCCTTATTTTAATAGACATAACACTTGTAAAAGAAAATCTGTCGAACTGGGTAAACCAGTTTCAAAACATTTTCAAATAGGCCTAAGTTTAACCGTATTAATTATTTATCAGTATATATGCTATTAATTTGAACATGTAGAGTAGCCTACAGGAAACTTCTCTTGTAATAAGCAGCTGTATGGCATTAAAAAAACAAAACACAAAACCAGAACTCTGAAATAATAGACATCTGCTGATCATACAATTTTCTAGTTTTCAGAAATGAGGTCTACTGTATAGTGATTTTTTTTTCTTTAGAGACGTGTTGTATTAACTATAACCAGTAAGCTAATTAAAATTAGCCTATATTATCATATTGTATTATTTTATTTAAACTGTAACAGTGAATATATTTGGACATTACATGTAAGTCAGTCTATGGCTTACATTATTTTTAATTGATTTTTATTGTAATATTGCTTGAAAAGGGATTAATAATGAGTGCTAAAAAAAAAACAGTCAATTATTTATGCAGTTTATTTTATTATCAAAGTCTAGGCAGGCCCTCTGTGATTACATAACCTGAGGCTAAAAGCTGTGATATTAATGCTGTCCACTAGAGAGAGCCACGTGAAAAGGAATAGGCCTATTTAAAGCTTATTTTTAAAAATCTATTTCCACACTTTTGAAAAGAAATGAATAACAATTACATTTCACCAAGATGTACTGACAGTATAGTTTTATATAATCCGTGTGCATTGCTTATCCCAAAGATTTTCTAATTGTTTAAATTTTCCTAAATGCTGTCTTAGTTTTTCTTGATTCCTAACACACAATTCATGAAATAATTGACCCCTTTCTCACAACTATAAACACATTCTCGTAACAAATAAACTTGTAAAAACTTCCATGTAAAAATTTAATTTTCCAATCAAAAACCCTGTCTATTAATATCAAACTTTGGCCTCAGATGACAAAACCTACAGTACAAATACACACACTGTAAAATCCAATAGTTTACCTTACTTAAATATAATAAGTTATCTTTACTTAGTTGTTATATTTACTTGGTTTTATTAAGTTACAGCTAATTTTAAGGCGAATAAAACAACTTGCTGCAATGAGTAATTCCTATTTAAAATATTAAAGTAGCTACAACAAAACCGATGACATTAATTCACCAGTGAGAGGCAGCAGTGCTAATGTGTTGCTAATGTGCAACAAAACAACAGAAGAAGAAATAAGGACAGTTTGAGAGCATGCACAACAAGTAATGTTTTGAATTTCTGCATCGAATTTGCTGAGGAAGACGTAGAGAGACTGCTTGCATTTTACCTCTGGAAAAAGACTGACTACTTCTACAACAGTGGTTTTCAACCTGTGGTCCGTGGCCCCCTAGTGGGTTGCGGTGGTATTGCAGGTGGGCCGTGGGAATGTCTACCCGTTGCCGAGCTCTGCCTGGATCTGGTTTTCCTGTTTTGCTGAGCGGTGCCAGCCAGAGCTATTTTCTGTCCATTCAAGGGCTGTGTGATTAATCAAAATTGTCATAAACTCACGATTTGAGCGTGCACTATGTCTAAATCACTTTATAGCACGATTTTCCGCGGCTCTGACCTCCCACAGTATGCTATCCGATCTAATCAGAATCCAAAGCGCCTAGCACGAGATAAGAACTGACTGGGCATATGCCTAACTCCAGGTTCACACACTGTCTGTGATGAACCTTTTTTTCGAGACCATGTTAACGGATCAAAGCATTCACACTGCACGCGGTAAAAGGCTAGAAATAAAAACGTGCTAAAATAATTCATATCTAGCACATGAGCATAGAGAGAGTCGTGAGTGCACAGGACGCAGTTTAAGTGAGAAGAGACACGTTTTAAGTACGCACACTCTCTCCGGACGAGAGCAGTGTGTTTCTGAGCAAGCACGTCTGGTTTTGTGACAGCGCAAAGGAAATCTGCGTGCGAACAGAGAGATTCGCGCTCGTGCATTATTTCGATGTGCTTTCGAGTTACATTTACGCGCTCTCGCTGCTGACCACATACACATTCTGTATACACACTACAGATGGAGTACATGTGAAGCTCTATAATGTATAACAAATCTATTTTAACACCTGAGGCACCACTACAATTAATGAGCTCTATGAACAATGCATGGCAAAAAAGAAAGAAAAAAATGTCACTGGTTAAGATAAAGCTCTTATTGGTTTTCTTTTGGAAATATGTTTTAAAATTAATCTTGAATGCATTTATGACTGTAAAGCATATCTGTGTTTGTCAAAATCGTGATTAAAATTGCAAAATTGATCAAAGAAATCGCAATAGCACAGCCCTAGTTCATTCAATAAATACAGTTAACAGTCTAGCTTCTGAGTACTAAGTTATTAACCCAACAATAATATTTTTTTTTTTTTTGCAGTGGCCCGCGCAAACATATGTGTTTGGTTGTGTGGGCGGCTAGTTGAAAAAGGTTGGGAACCACTAGAGCAGGGTTCCTCAAATCTTACCCTGGAGGGCAAATACACTGCAGAGTTTAGCTCCAACCCTGATCAACCTCACCTAGCTGTGCTTTTCTAATGATCCTGAAGACATTGATGAGCTTGCTCAGGTGTGTTTGATTAGGGTTAGAGCTAAACTCTGCAGGAAAGTGGATCTCGTGGGCCAGATTTGAGGATCCCTGCACTGGAGAGTAACACTGACCCCTCCTCCTCCTCTCTACATGGTCTATTCTATGTTAATTGCATAGAAATAAACCCCCGATGCAAAAGTGTGAGCGTAGGGGTGGTATGTAATATTATGCACGCTGTGGACGGCGTGTTTCGTCTATAGCAATGAGCTGCATGCAGCGTTTGTACACTCTTGGATTAAGGCAGAGGCATGTGTTTGTGTTAGATGGTTAGGTTTGTTATAGTTATAATATTTAAGTATAATTATTGGGTGGTGGTTTTGAGTAGTTACTACACTGTGTTAGATTTGTGCCGTGACCAGTGTTTGATTTGTGTTGATTTTATATTTATTTAATTTGTTAAGAGTGATTTGTAAATAGTTTGTAAATAAGAGTGATAAAGTTGTTTAGATTTTTTTTTCTGTTTGACAGATCTTCCTTTGTGTAGTTCTATGTAAATGGACCTCTGATGTCTAGGTCCTGCTGTTTTGCTTAGGATGATTTTTTTTTTTTCTTATAAGTTTAAAACTGATGGCCATATACTGATGTTTGTTTTGAAGTTATTTCTTATCTGTGATTATTGATTTTGTTAGTTGATTCCTGTTTGTACCAACCGCTAAGGGTCTATATGATGGGTGGTGAAAAGTAGTTTTTAACCCATTTTTCTTTATTCTAGGAGCCAGTCTCTGTGGGAGTAACATACTTTCCTCTGGGGTCATCTGGGCCTTTCCTTTACTGCATGTGGTGTGAGGTTCCAAGTTGAACCACACATGTACACATTTCTAACTGGCTTGCATTGACAGTTAACAACCTCCTTATGCAAAGCGGATTCTGCAAGAGGAAACTGAAAACTGGAGAGAAGAGGTAAACGCTTAAATATATCAAGCCTTAAAGATCTCCTCATAAAATTGAGTTTGGTATCACTCTGAGGAACTGGTTTGGCACCCTTGACGACAAAACAGCATTAACGATCAGCCACCTTTAATCGGCTCTTTCTAACATCTGAATACTTCAGGAGATTTGATTAAAAATCAGACCAAACACAAATAGGAAGAAAAAACATTTAATTTAAAAAATTGATTGAGAGAGTTGAAAGATCATTTTATTGCAGTGATTCTTGAACTGGAGTTTTAAAGCTTGAATAAATGTCTTCTTCAACAGTAAGATCTGCTGGTAGCACCTGCACAAATCAAACACAGATTTATGGTCAAAATGATGCAAAATAAACACATATATATACATATACATACAGTAGAGTATAATCAAAGCGTTTAGTAGTGAGATATGGCAGATTATGTATTTGGCATGTTGTTTATTTTATGAAACTGCTTCAGGTGTGATGGGATATACAGGACAAGCACAATGTAATGAATACTGCAAATGTGCAGGCACTATAGACTACACACACAAACTTGTATCCAAATACAGATGCAACAGAATCTCAGAACATATAATACAGTATCAGCTATCAAATAAATGTAGCTGTAATGACAGACATACAATATTAAGCTTGCAAACCGTAACCTGCAGCTTCAGGTCATTTTGAGAAGCCAATATCCTTTTAGTGCACATGAAGTGCTGCAATGTTTGAATTAAAGGAAATAAAATAAAATACAGAAATAAAAAAATATATATATTAATAATATAAAAACATCACAGGAATAAATTACATTTGAAAATGTATTCAAATAGAAAACAGTCATTTTAAATCGTATTAATATTTCAAAAAAAAAGTTCTGTATTTTTAAATCAAACAACAGGAGCTTTGATCAGCATAAGAGACTTCATTTCAAAAAGATAAAAAAACATACCAACTTCATATTTATGAAAGGTAGAGTAACCGTGTATGTTTATTTATGTACTTGGCTGAATTATCTAAATGAGGGATCAAAAAATGAATTGATACTCGCCTCATTCCCTTGATTAGCTCCAAGTGTTTTCACATCTGTTTGAGCCGAAGGCACATTGGTTTCAGGCTCACTCCTGTCTGCACTCCTTGTGTCTTTCTGTTCTTTCTTGTCCACAGTTGCTGCAGTTTTCTCTTTTCCCTCGGCTTTCACATCAGGCTCTGCACTTTCATTTGTACCAGTATTCACCTCCTCTGTCCGCAGCTGTAAATCAGTCTCATCATCGCTGTACATGTTACCTGTAGCGCGCACAGTCTCTACCCTGTGAGTCCTTCTGGGAGCGTCAGAAAGGTCCGGTCGGAGTTCCATGCTTTTCTCCTGTCTGTTTTGGGGGGCAAGAGCATCTCTAGCCCTGAAGCCCTGGTCACCTCCTTGGTTTCCTGCTTGATTTACTCTGTTTCTATTGTGCTGGGGCACCTGTAATGGCTGTGGAGCGTCACCCCCTCCCAAAGCTTCCTCATGCTCCCTTAGTTGAGGAGCTTGTCGCTGTCCTACAGCAGGAGGCGGCGGATCCCGTCGCCCACCGAGCCGGGGAAAGTGAACTGCTTGATGTATGGCTGCTTGAGCACTTCCATACATGAACACCTGAGAGGAGCAAAGATGCCTTAGTATGATAACAAATAAATGATCCTACAGTATGTTTGCTGTTCACAGCTCTTACAAGGATGGCGAGGGCAATGATAACCAGCACAGGTAACTGGAGAGTGACCGGTAGATCCTTCAGCAGGGCTCTGAGGAACTCACCGATTCCCTGCCCAATTTGCTTCAAGGGGTCCGTGATGAAACTGGTTATGGTGACCACGATAGCCTAGAATAAAACCCCATAAATCTATTATTAATGCATTTCACCTCTGGTTACAACTCTCATAACAGCTTTTAGAACAATAAGATATCTGATTAATAACTATATAATAAACAATATAATAAATATTAAAACAAAACCATTTATACAATTGAAGATTTACGACAAATGCTGACTACTAATCTACTGCTTTTACTGTATTTATAGAACAATATTTTTGTCTTTAAAGTGTTCGTATTGGAAAACACTGCAATTCTAACTTTTTGTTTTTGAAGGAAATCTTTTGTTCACCTCATGTTCTATTTATTTACTCAAACATACAATAAAACTAATTTAAAATAACTGTTCAGCATACGTTCAGCTTCATTGCTCAAGTCTTCAGTGTCACATGATCCTTCGATGTCAGAATGCTGTTCATCGACTTCAGCTCAGCATTCAACACAATAATACCACAACAGCTCATTAATAAACTAAACCTGCTGAATTTGTTCTCTGCATTTAACCTATCCAAAGTGCACACACACAGTAGTGAACACACACACTGTGAACACCCACCCGGAGCAGTGGGCAGCCATTTATGCTGCGGCGTCCGGGGGGGTTTGGTGCCTTACTCAAGGGCACCTAAGTCGTGGTATTGCAAGCCCGAGATTTGAACCCACAACCCTAGGGTTAGGAGTCAAATAGGGCTGGGATAAACGATTATTTTTTAAACGATTAATCTAGCGATTAATTTTTCAGACCGATTCGATTTCCATTATCTCCCCATTAATTGACTACTAACAATTTATACATGTTGATTTACATATCTGAATGAAAAAAACATGAATTCCTTAACATTGCTATATATGTTTATTGCTCTTAAAATTACAAAATAAAAGACTGACTAAGTATGCATTACTTTGCACTTGTATAGAGATAGCATTCAATAAAACCTTGAAGCCTTGAAAACACATAGCTTACTGAAACAAGCTTACTGAACACATAGGGCCTAGTTTACTGAAAAAAAGTTATTCTTTAACATGAAAATAACAACAACTTGATGTCTAGCATTCAATTTTTTTAGACTTTGAAAGCACAGGGAGTGCTTTTCCAAAAAACATTTTTTTATGGAGAAAAAAAAATCTCTGAATGCTCCACGTGAAACTTTGGCGTTCCACCCTTTTTCTATGGTGTCTAATGATTTTGGTTAATATGCACGAAGGAGAGAGAGAGAGAGAGAGCGCGCGCGCAAGACAGCGCTTGTGTAGTTTGAAGACTGAGTGTGCGAGCGCGCGTGAAACTTTGGTGTTTCGCCCTTTTTCTATCGTGTTTAATAATTTGGATTAATATGCACAAGGGAGAGTGAGAGCAAGAAGCGCTCGTGTTGTTTGAAAACTGTAAAACTGCACGCGCACAGCCGGGGCTCTCTCTACATCACTCACCGATCAAGGCTTTGACAGCCGCCAAAAAAAAAAGATCAATGCAGAAAAACCCCTGGATTGGTTATATAACGTTGGACAGAATGTTGATCCGGCCATCGCGTATATTCAGCGCACATAAGGTAAACGTTTTGCAAACGTTTTTTAGAGAAATAAAAACAGGTCGACGAATCGATGCGCATATTTTGCGTCAACGTATTTTTTGCGTCGGCGTCATCGATGACCTCGACACGTTGTCCCAGCCCTAGAGTCAAACTCTCTAACCACTTGGCCACGACTTCACCTTCATTAGGTTCAGATTATTTTACACTAAATATTGTAATTCAACATATTGAACATTTCTGTTGTTGGAAACTAAAAGATACAAACCTTTGTTGGAGGCACAAGCAAAATTGGGTTCACCAAAAGGGCCTCATAGTACTTTTTGCAAGGATCATCTTGAAGAGTCCATGTCCGTCTGTACCACTCTAAAAAAGCAACACTCTAAATAATTACACGTCATTATTTACTCATCTACACGTCATCTAAAATCCATATATCTTCAGTGGAACACAAAAAGATAATTATAATTAATATTTTTTTTCTTTCTTTTGCTTTATTTTACTTTTGTATTTGGTAATTTTAGATGTATGGTCTTTTTGGAGCTTAAAAAGATCAGTGAATATTATAAAAAAATAAAAAAATTCATGTTTCACATCAAATGGGTTTGGAATAACATACAGGTGAATAAAAACATTAAGCCCCTTACCTGACAAACTGTCCTTCCAGTCCAGTTGTTTCAGCCCAGTGCATTTGTCATTTGAGCTCTCCACCTCCACAATGTTCTTCTTGTGTGCTGCAAATGCAACCTAGACATGGAGAAATATTTCAACCAATTTAACTCTTCATTGTACAATATACTTAATACACCTTTTAACTCTTCATTGTCATTTATTCAATACTGGTTTAGCAAAACCATCATGGACAGTCAACAGCAAAAGTATAATTACCATATAAAGATGGAACCAGTTCCAGATCATGCTAATAAAAAAGCAAACAGCAAACATTCTCCAGAACTGGACAAACCAGGAGACCACAGACCAGACCTCAGTACTGATTATGGCTACGACAATCAGAACAATCAAAGCAACCTGTAAAACAAAACAAAATTATTATTATTATTATTTCTGAGATTTCTGGAAAACACCAGTTTTTTTAATATGATTTGAATGTAATTATTTAAATTATCTATGAATGCTTTTAGAAGAACTGACCTTCAGGGCGGTATCAGCATCTACATAAAATGTGTCTTCAAAACGCCACTTCCAGGATTCGTGGTCGTGGAGTTTGAATCTGAGCATAATTTGACTGAGAGCCTCATCCAAGGCTCCAGTGGTCCAGTCGTTCTCTTCATTCAAAAGCTTCTGGATCTCCACCAGCGACTGCTTGGACAGCTTCACCTCAGCATCATAATGCTTGGATGTCTGTCCATCGTTAGGCTAAAGATTACAGAAAGGAAGAGCTGTTAAACCATAACCAATGTACATCAGATTCATGTTGAATCAGTTCCCTGGAGAGAAAACACAGTCACATACCAGGCCAAGTTTTGAAGTTTCTTTAAGAAGCCTGGAAAGGAATCGCTTGAATACTGGAAAACATGCTGGACTTTTAGAGGTGGTGGTCTCCTTCTTTTTCTGTTCATCAAACTAAAAAACACAGCAAGAAATAATAATATATTTTCAGCCATTCAAAGTGCTGTATGGTACAATACTACATGTACATTAGACATTAGCAGAAGCTTCACTTATCCAAACCGACTTACAAATGAAGACAATAAAAGCAATCAAAACCACTGAAAGGGCAAAAATATGTAAGTTTTATGACAAGTCCATGGTAATTTTTTTTGTCCAAAAACATGGCAGTACCGTTTTGTTAGTTGTTGAGTCAAGTATATTTCCATATTGCTCACCTCTTTTTGCAAATTCATTAGTTTAGAGGTGCAGTCAACTACATCAGGAGGACACTGTTGCACTTCACAGGACTCTGAGCTGAATTCCCTCCTCTTGGTTGGCACATTTGGGTAAATGGCAGACTGTTAAAAAACAAAATAAAAATAAAAAGTTATATTATGAGGTAGATTTGTGTTCCCTGCAAAAATGACAGTGCTTACAAGACTTTATGTGATAAAAGTACGAATCACAGTTCAGTGAGAGATCTGCTAACTCACTAACTGTGAATCAAATTGTTGGAAAGAAATAGTTTACCTGAGTTAAAGGGATAGTTCACCCAAAAATGAAAGTTATCTCATAATTTATCTCAAGCCATCTTAGGTGTATATGACTTTGTTCTTGTTCAAATGAATCCAATCAGAGTTATATAAAAAATGGCCTGGCTCTTCCAAACTTTATAATGACAGTGAGTGGGTGTTTCCTTGTCAATAGTCTAAAAGAAGTCCAATAAAGAGCCTCCATCCATAATAAAAGTGTCCCACACAGCTCTGGGGCGTGAATAAAGGCCTCCTGAAGCAAATCAGTGCATTTTGTGTGAGAGGATTTTGACATTAGCCAAGAGGAGACAGATTTACAATGGTTCATTTAAGTCATGTGAATATGTTGCGCAAGAGATGGGCGCTCGAGTTGGTGACTTGGACTTGAGTCACCTTTTTATAGACTTCAGAATGGACTTGGACCTGAATTGACTCCAGACTTGACTTGAGGAAAAGGACTCGTGAATATCTTTTATCCTTAAAAGGGTCATATGATGCCATTTAATTTTGTTATTTCTCTTTGGAGTGTTAAGAGCTCTTGATACATGAAGAAGATCTGTAAAGTTGCAAAGACTAAAGTCTCAAATCCAAAGAGATATTCTTTATCAAAGTTGAGTCTCTGCCACGCCCCCCTAAAAGGCGTTATTCAAACACGCCCCCACATGTCTACGTCACTATGTAGAAATATTTGCATAAGGCCGCCCAAATTATTAACTGTCTTTACATTTATTTTGAAAGATGAAGCTTGCGATTATGAAAAGGGGGTTACATTTCCGACGAGTGCTTGCTGTGTTCTGCCAACCACAATGCACTGGGTCAGTTGGCCAATCAGAGCAGACTGTGCTTGTCGAAAGGAGGGACTTTTTAGTAAGGGTGTGCCATATCATACCATCCACGATAATATCTGTATACATTTTTACAGGATAAAAACAAAGTGTCATATCACAATATCAATGATATAGCAACGCGATGACGCATGGTGGATATACATTCCCTAGCGCGCACAACAACAACGCAAGCCTAATAGGTGTGTTTGAATTAAAGCAGTGCTGTGCACTGTGGTGTATGACAACAAAATATCGCGAGAGGGGTTCTAGAGCATATTTGAGCGCACACTCTTACCTTCGAAAATAGATGAGGAGCATATCTTTAGTAAAGCGGCGTGGAGAGAGGGGAGGGGCCGGTGATTTCAACCTACTGCCTAAGGCCACCGTAGCTTATCAATTGCACATGTTTTAAGCCTTGCCAATTTAAACATTCAAAACAGTTTAAAGCATTCAAACAGAAGAGACAGCAAAACTCCTGCGCACTGTTCGGTGTGTACAGTGTGCATGCAGACAACTGTGTCTACAAGCCTTAAACAGCGAATTGAGTATTGTCTCTTCTTGCTTTTGAAATGACCAATACCTACAAAATTGTCACCTCGAAAGTATCGTCGGAAAAATAGTTATGTCTTCAGTGAAAGTAAACAGTTGCGAAAAAAATAAGTGTGTATTATATTGAATGTATTATTTCTTAAAGTGATCGCACCTAGTTTACATTTATATTAGTGACCTCCATGTTAATCCAAAAACTGAAATGGTAGAAAACCACTCACTGTTTTATACTGAATTGCTTTATAGTTTTAACAAGAATTAATCTTTAAAACTTTAATTTATACAGTAAAGACTATGCAATGCTATTCACATTTGATTATTCTGTACCTGGACACCTACAAACTTGAAAAAACTTAAATGTCGTTTCATTTGTATATTTGTCCTATTTACACAATTTCAGCTGGCAGCTGCAATCATCAATAAACCATTATTCTTTTTTTTATTATTATATCTTGTCATATATATGGTTATCGCAAATATACTTGAAATATTGTGATATAATTTTGAGGCTATATTGCCCACCCCTGATGATGCAGATGATGTGGTTATTTTAACAACAACAGAAACAACAAAACACTTGCACATCTCACTTTCTGCACATCTCACTTCCTGGCACTTTTTTGACATCAGGGTGATATTATATAAAAAAAGAAAAAAAAACATGCAAGTTTTCATCCTGGTGAATAAAAGGAAACAATACACTCGAATGTCTCCACTCAGGACGGTGCCTGGATCAGTGAGCTACGTCTCGGACCAATGACATCACTTCTAGGGAGGCAATGTTGCAAATGCCCCCATCCCTTGACTTCACCCCCATGTCAAAACAGGCCCAGAAAGTGAGACGCACACAAACATGACGCACAAAGGGAAAAATGGTATAACAAGCTGAAACTTGACTGAAACGCAAAATAAAAGCAGCATTGCAAATAAATTAGTAGATACGGCCATGGAAAAATGTTTTGCAAAATCATTACTTTTGCGCTGTTTCATTTATATTTTGCAATACTTTTGTTTGCAAAAAGCACGTTTATTTTTTCTCAAAACTTTCATTTTCATTTGCAAAACGTTATTTTCTTTTGCAAAACTGTATTCTTTCGCTTATATATTTGACATTATATTGACTCCATATGGGTCACCATACTTGGACACATGTCAATTCACTTTAAAATTGACAATGCAAAGTTTGAACGGAGTCTGTTTTTCACTGAAAACAATGGATTTAAATGCCCTGCAACCAGCTGTAAAATAGGAAATAACGGTCTGGTTCAATAAAAGCATTTTTTTTTTTACCTCTGTGGGTTTTCTCATGCGCTTTGTCGTCGGGTCGTAGTTGAGCATGTCATATGGATCAATCCATGCGTCATCCTCATCCTGGTTGAGATTTGCATTTGCAATAACAAACAGAATACAAAAAACGAGCAAACTCCAGAAACCAAACGATGAACAGCTCGGCATCTTCATCATCTCCACTAGAACAGACAAGAATGAGAAAACTTACTGGTCAAACTGCTGATCGATTGTTATAATAGTGTACGTTATATAAAGTTAAGATTCAGTGTCCTTGGACACTGTTTATTATATGTTGACCAGATCATCTGTCCAGCCTACATATAAGTGTCAAACTCATTATCATTGAGGGCTACTTCTTCATTATGGCTGCCATCAAAAGGCCGGCTGTAACTGTAAGACTGTACAAATGTTACAAAAATAAATAAATACAAACTAAAGTATTTAAAAAATACTTTTTGTGCAATACATTTCTACATTACATTTAGTAGATTACAACACTTTTAATAATAATAATTATTATTATTATTATATTAAATAGCAAATTCACACAAATAACGCGTCTATAATTAGGCCCGAAATGCAGATACCGGTCTTAACTTCCAAGAAGGTTAAGAGAAAATATGAAATGTTTAATGTTATTTTAGGTTATAAAAGGTTTTATAATTAAATACATCTGAAAGGCAATCTAAAATATATTATTTAAATTATTTAAATTACCCCCACCCTCCAAACTAGAGTCCACCAGCGAATTCTTGCCATTTCCAACTCTGTATCTAATGCTCACCAAAGTCCAAATAGAGACATAAACTTTTGGTATTGATGCGCATTTTTATAATAACTTACACGATATAAAGCAGCATAGATTGTATTTATTTATTTTGAGACAAGCATAAATGCTAAATGTTGTGTTGAACAGGAACGCGGGCCTTGAGTTTGAAACATGCGCTCTAAAATGTACTAAATGCATCTATCGACCGCTTAAAAGTTACAAACTGACGGCTAAATAATGACAAAATAGATAACCAACAAATAATAACAATCGAACAAGGAACCAAACATTTCCTTACTTAATGGAAGAGCGCTGTCACATACTTCCACGTAGAAAAACACATCTAGAAACAAAACAGTAACTGTTTAAAACCTCAAACTAGGCATCTATGTCCTCATTTCTATGTGCGTGATGGTTCTTCGTTGGTTTAACTCCATGACTCCATGTGGCACTCATCGCCCCCAAGCGGACAGTGTTACTATCTACAGTTCAACCCTACCGAAACAAATAGATCGCAAAATAAAAATAAATAAATAATAATAATAGAAAAAATTGCTTGTAGATGCATTCATATATATATATATATGTGTATTTTCATATATAATGAAGACCTAATTTTGATCAAATTAATCAAATGTTGCATTTGTGTAAAGAACATTATAGTGATCATTTCATTACAGATTAGTTTTAGAATAAAAAAAAAACTCAAGTAGAAGAATCTGTGAGCCATTCATCAAGCTAAATCTCATCGTTTCAAAACTGTGTTTATTTCCATGTTCGAATAAATTACTACTACATACTCTGTACATCAGGTAATTCGGAGAGTCCTCTGTCCTCTGTATCAATACAAAAAGGTGCTGAATTCATATGCAAAAGTGATGCATAGTATGCATTTAAAAACATTCATTAGGAAAATGACATTCCAAAATAAAAGCATTCCTAAAAATGCATGAAACAGTTTCCACGAGTTGGACGACTTCCACAAAACATTTATCCTCCGTATTTACAGTGTTGGTTCATTTACAGTTATTTCAATTAAGACATGAATGAAGATATTCATGCTGCATAAACAGTTGCTGAATAAGTGAAGTCCATAGTGCAATGTGCTACAGTGATTTAACCTCCTGTTTACAAGACATTCAGTTTAACAAGTGTAGCTACAGAGAACATCACCTCAAGGCACAATTCAGCTCACATTTTCAGGACTGTTTCATTCAACTGAAATACCAAAATACTATTTCGTGTTTGTAAGTTAAGAAACGTCATTAGTTTGTTAGCTCTTATCTGAATTGCAATACATCTGAAATAAAGCTGTATCTTCCAGGAGTGACATGCGTTTCCAGATGTAGACGTGAATGTTTTGTCATGTGAGTGTACTGGAGGAAAGTTACAAACAAACACACACGGACACACTGTGGTCTGTCCTTCTCAGTCTGAGTGCAGGTGTTATTCTGTGCTCTTCCATGAGTCTTCTGCTGTGGGTTAATGCTGACAGGCCCAAAGTGTGACCGTCTTATCGGCTGAGGAGGACAGTAGGGACATGTCTCTGGCGTGCAGCATACTTAAAACAATAAAAACAATTTTTTTTAATGTTGTTTATTAATATACACTTATACAATAATTAGTGCTGTCCAACTATGAATCACATTCAAAATAAGAGTTTTTGTTTACGTAATATATGTGTGCGTACAGTGTATATTTATTAAAGAAAAATAGATTGACAAGTAGTTACTCAATACTTCAGCACCTGAAAAAGACACTGTTTTCCATCCCCACAATTCATTAAGCAGCACAACCATTTCTTAAGGATGGCACAGTTTTGTTTGTAATAGTAAATGCTGATAAATCAATAAATGTCCTTCAGTGAGACAGTCTGTTGTAATTATTATTAACTATAGAAAAATACATAAAAAAAACAGTAATCTATGGTCTCAATTTAGGTAACTAAATCATTCTGGTTCAGTGTACTATGATATCTGCTTAGTAAATCAAGACACCAGAACTTGTATATTACATATATAAACATCAAACAAATTAAACCACAATAAATCCATATCACTGACCTCAAGCCCTTTTCAAACGTAGCATTAATTCACTAAATAATGTGATCCAGAGAGAAAATAAAACCTTTTAAAGTCGTGATTTATTGTGCCATGCAGACAGTCCTGTCAGCAAAGATAAGCTTACATGTGTTTGCAGTAATACGATTGAGACATTGGGAATTAGATCTGACCAATTAATAGATTCAGTTCACTGCATGCAACACTCGTATCTGTCATTTCCCCCACCTACCTCCCGTCTGTCTCACTCTCTCCATCAGCAGCAGCGGCAGCAGTAGCGCCGGTGCCCGGCGGAGAGACGCTCTGCTCGGGTCACATCCAGCGCACCGCTGCATTGCTGCTCAATGGTCTGTTATCGGAATAAGATTGTATTGTATTCTATTATAAAATAGACAAAGTTAGATTTTTCCTCATTTGAAAATATTTAACATTTCTCAGAATTATGACACTTAATGAGCAATATTTATTTATACTGTTTATTTTTATTTTATTTGACTAGAAAGCATAAAAAACTGCTGTTGCGCAATACGACCACTTGATGGCAGTATGAAATCACAAGACTGATCCGACTGATGTTTTTGATTTCACCAGGTCCTCATCGATGTGTACATTGCTGACATGTTCGGTGAATGGTTAGGCTGAGAGAGAAACTCATTTTGCAGGGGTGGTTTTAGGAGGCCACACAAATTTGGAATGATATCACATCAAAATATTTTGGGGGAAATGTGCAGTTTGTCTTGTAAACTATTTTGTTGCGTTCATGAATGCAAGGACCAATCAGAGGCGTTCAGATGAGTCACCGCTGAAACACTGTTAGATAAGATAAGTAAGGAATTCATCTCACAGTGTAAATAGATCTAGAGATTATTATGGGGGGGGTGAACAATAAGATAAATTGGTAAATTGTGTCCCCTGAAAGCACAAGTGGCCCCTGTCTAACCGCCTCAGTTACTTTGGTCTATAACTGCCCCTGCATTTGAGATGACTTTAGATAGCACATGCACGTCTTCAAGATGTCTGTTAAAGATTGTTTCATCTGGAAAGTATCTGCTATGTGAAAAACAACTCATAAAAATCTGTAAAAATCAGTTTCACCTAAATTAAAGACATTTCCTAAATGTTGGATGACCACTGTTTTTTTTTTTTTTCAGACACTTCTTGGTCGGGCTTTGTTTTCCTGATTTATACTTGCTGGAGGTAATGATCGAAAAGTAGTTTTCCCAATAACGTGCAGGCCTTGCTATGCAAAAACATGAACATATTAAGTTGTGTGCAACTTTTTTTGAAGCACCTTTACGCTAGTCTTGTGGAGCTTTAAAGTCACGCATAACATCACTACTGTATTTGTCAAATATCTTACAAAGTATTAACTCAGTGTCCAAATTATAGTTCAGCAATTGATTCTATTTTTGTAAGTGTTCCACTGTTCAGCTTTTGGTGAATCTAGGTCACAAAGGAAGTGCATGAACTGATACATTTTGGGTCACCCAAGTGTCCATCAATTCCTGTCTGTGAGCGTGACCCTGTTTGGCAAATGCCTTCAGTTTTTTTTTTTTTTTTTTTTTTGCACATAAAATACAGATGCAACTAGGAAAGCATTGTTCTCTGCAGGACTTCGTCCAACTTTATGCTTAAAACTTTCTGTACTGTTGTTGTTTATTTATTTTTATTTGTTTATCTGTTACTCTGCATTTCATGGGCTAATTAATTAACATCTATTAATGACGTTTTACACCAGAAAATTCATAAATCCAATATCTTGGGGATGGAAAGATTTTTTAAATGTTTTTGCAAAAAGACTCTCATGCTCACCAAGGATGAGTTCATTTATTTGAAAAATACAGTAAAAAAAACAACAACAACATTAATATGGATACACATTATTACACTTTACTGATTTGTATTTTCATTTGTAAATCATTCCAGTGATGACAAAGCTGAATGTTCAGCTTTATTCCTTACTGAATAAAAGTATTACAACAAACAACAAAATCAATCATAAAGTACAGCCAATCAGAAGAGCGTGTGGGTGGGCTCTATCCTCTCTCAGAAGGAACACTAGTATACTACTGTCTCACAAATCGGATAGAAATCGATAAGTAGGCCTATATAAAATAAACAAGTTTATCAATGTTCAAAATACATATTTAGCGACTAACATGGAAAGCACTTGTTTGTGCACACAGAGTTCACAGTTTGGAAGTTCTTGTTTCATTTAAAGGAACACGCCACTATTTTTTTGAAAATAGGCTCATTTTCCAACTCCTCTAGTTAAACAGTTGAGTTTTACTGTTTTCGAATCCATTCAGCTGATCACCGGGTCTTGGTGGTAGCACTTTTAGTTTAGCTTGGCATAGATCATTGAATCTGATTAGACGTTAGTATCTCACTCAAAAATGACCAAATAGTTTTGATATTCTTCCTGTTTAAAACTCTTCTTTAATTACATTGTGTACTAAGACCGACGAAAAATTTTAAAATTGCGAACCTGAAAATAGCCCCATGCTAGTTTGTGTAGTTGCAGC